>NW_027740984.1:0-4687 GCF_054177405.1 Leptonychotes weddellii | reverse complement strand
GAGAGTTGTTGCTCTTCTTTTCTTCGATCTCCTGTTGAGTTTGTAGGTGTTCAGAATGGTTTGATCCCTATCCAGCTGAATTCCTGAGAGGAGACGAAATCCAGGTCTCCTACTCCTCCGCCATCTTGCTCCGCCCCCTCTTCATGATGTGTTTTAACTTATTCTTCTACCCTTACTGTTTCTTGTAAACATTAGCTCTAAACGCTTGATTAGATTCAGGTAATTTTTTCTTTCTTTTGGCAAGAATACTTTGTTGGGAGGGCTCTTTGGTTTCTATTTCATAAAACAGGAAATACATAATGTCTGGTTGTCTCATTTAAGATTGACCTGACATTCAGGGGTCATCAGCCTGATCCATTCATTATAAAAGTTCCTTCAACTTTTGATCTTTGATTTTTACAGTCAAAATGATTGTTAATTAGATCTATTATTTCTTTAGGGATTCCAAAATAGTAATTTTCTTTTTTACCCCCAGCTTTATTGAGGTATAATTGACAAATAAATTTGTAATATATTAAAATATCTAAAAATATCTAATGTGATGATTTGGTATATGTATCAGTTTTGAAAGGATTCCTACCTTGAATTAATTAACACATCCATCACCTCACATATGTACACTTTTTTCCTCTTTTTTGGTGAGGACACTTACGTTCCACTCTTAGCAAATTTCAACTATGCAACACAGTACTATCAATTATTGTCACCATGTTATTCATTAGATCCTCAGACTTTGTTTATAATTTATAACCACCATTCTACACTCTGTTTCTGTGTTGTTGTTTTTTTTTAAGATTCCATGTATAAGTGATATCATGTGGTATTTTTTTCTCTCTGATTTATTTCGCTTGGAGTAATGCCCTCCAAGTCCATCCATGTTGTCACCAATGGCAGGATTTCCTTCTGTTTCATGGTTGAATAATATTCCATTTTATATTTATACCACATCTTCTTTATCATCCATTGATGGACACTTAGGTTTTTTCCATATCTTGACTATTGTGAGTAATGTTGCAATAAACATGGGAGTGCACATATCTTTGTGATATCATGTTTTCATTTCTTTTGGGTATATACTCAGAAGTATGATTGCAGGATCATAGGGTAGTTCTATTTTTGACTTTTTGAGGACACTCCATACTGGTTTCCACAGTGACTGTACCAGTTTGCATTTCCACCAACAACGCATGAGGGTTCCCTTTTGTGCACGTCTTTGTTACCACATTATCTCTTGTCTTTTTGATGATAGCCATTCGGACTGGTGTGAGATGATATCTTGTGGTTTTGATTTGCATTTGTGATTAGTGATGGTGTGTATCTTTTCAAGTACCTGTTGGCCATCTGTATGTCTTCTTTGGAAAAATGTCTACTCAGTTCCTCTACCCATTTTTAAATTAAATTGGTTTTTGTTGTTGATGATGATGATTTGTATGAGTGTTTATATATTTTGGATATTAACCCTTTGTCAGGTATATGGTTTGTAAATATTTTCTCCCATTCTATATGTTGTCTTTTCATTTTCTTGATGGCTTCTTTTGCTGTGTAGAAGCAATTTGATGTAGTCCCACATATTTTCACTTTTGTGCCTTATGCTTTTGGTGTCAGATCCAAATAATCATTGCCAAGACTGATGTCAAAGAGCTTATTGCCAATATGTTGCATTTCCGTATATCAATAAGCAGAAGAAAGAGAAATTAAGAAAACATGCCCATTTACAACCAAAAATAATCAGATGTCTAGGAATAAACCTAACCAAAGAGGTAGAAGACCTGTACTCTGAAAACTATAAAACACTGATGAAAGAAATTGAAAATGACACAAGCAAATGGAAAGACATTCCATATTCATGGATTGGAAGAAGAAATATTATTAAATGTCTATATTACCCAAAGCAATCTATAATTTTAATGCAATCCCTATCAAAATACCAACAGCATTTTTCATAGGACTGGAACAAACAATCCTAAAATTTGTATGGAACCACAAAAGACCCTGAATAGTCAAAGCAATTTTGAAAAAGAAAAGCTAGGCTGGAGGCATCACAATTCCAAAGTTCAAGTTATAGTATAAAGCTGTAGTCATCAAAACAGTGTGGTACTGGCACAAAAATAGACACATAAATAATGCAACAGCATAGAAGGCCCAGAAATTAACCCACAATTATATGATCAATTAATCTTAAACAAACCAGGAAAGAATATCCAATGGGAAAAGGAAAGTCTTTTCGACAAATGATGTTGGGAAAACTGGACAGCAACATGCAAAAGGATGAAACTGAACCACTTTCTTACATCATACACAAAAATAAATTCAAAATGGATGAAAGTCCTAAGTGAGAACTGAAACCATAAAAATCCTAGAGGAGAACACAGACAGTAACTTCTTTGACATTGGGCATAGCAACCTTTTCTAGATATGTCTCCTGGGGCAAGGGAAATAAAAGCAAAGACAAACTATTAGGACTTCATCAAAATAAAAAGCTTCTGCACAGCAAAGGAAATAATCAGCAAAACCAAAAGGCAACCTATTGAATGGGAGAAGATATTGCAAATGACATATCAGATTAAGGGTTAGTGTCCAAAATATATAAAGAACTTATACATCTCAATACCCCCAAAATGAATAATCCAATTAAAAAATGGGCAGAAGACATGAATAGGCATTTCTCCAAAGAAGACATATAGATGGTCAGTGGACACATGAAAAGATATTCATCATCACTTATCAGGGAAAATCAAAAATAAAAACCGCAATGAGATATCACCTTACACCTGTCAAAATGGCTAAAGTCAACAACACAAGAAACACCAGGTGTTGGCAAGGATGTGGAGAAAAAGGAACCCTCGTGCACTGTTGGTGGGAAATGCAAACTGGGGAAGCCACTCTGGAAAGCAGTATGGAGGTTCCTCAAAAAGTCAAAAATAGAACTGCCTTATGATCCAACAATTGCATTATTGGGTATTTACCCAAAGAATACAAAAACACTAATTCAAAGGGATACATGCATCCCTATGTTTATAGTAGCTTTATTTACAGTAGCCAGGATATGGAAGCAACGCAACTGTCCCATCAATTGATGGATGGATAAAGAAGATGTGGCATATATACAATGGAATATTATTCAATCATAAGAAAGTGAAATCTTGGCATTTGCAACAACATAGATGGAACTAGAGGGTATAATGCTAAGTGAAATAAGTCAGTCAGAAAAAGACAAATATCAAATGATTTCACTCATATGTGGAACTTAAGAAACACATGAAGAGAAAAAGAGACAAACAAAAACCAGACTCTTAACTATAGAGAACAAACTGATGGTTCCAGAGGGGAGGTAGGTGAAGGGATGGAAGAAAGAGGTGAAGGGGATTAAGAGTACACTTGTCATGTTGAGCACTGAGTAATGTACAGAATTATCGAATCACTATTGTACACCTAATATAATACTATTGAAACTAATAGAACACTGTTAACTACACTGGAATTAAAACTAAAAGATTGAAAAATAAACATTTATTTTAAAATAAAAAAAATAAAGACACGTGAAGTAATTATGGGAAAGCACAACCACTTGCTAGAGGTTAATGGTGGAGACACGGGGGTCCATTATGTTATTATTCTTTTGGTCTTTTCCGTATGTTTGAAGTATTGCACTGACATTTGTAAAAGGAGTGGATGAATAACAAATGGGGGGTAGTGTGACTGAGAATGGGGTGAGGAGTGGAGGGGGCTGAGATTTCAGATCCCGGTGACAGGTGAATCGTGGTGCCTTGAAGAGTTGCACTTGCTACGTGAAAATCAGGAATGAGCCGGAGGGTGACAGCACCACTTCTGGGTGCATGACATTTAAAATTCTGGCTGGATGTCATCTATGAGTGCCCCTGAGCCCACTGGGAATGCTTATTCTTCATCATCAGTAGTTTTGAGAATAAAAGTAGCAGGATGTGGTTTACGGGCTTCACATTCAGGTTTTCCCAAAGCACTTGAGAGCGACAATTTTGAAGCTGAAAAACCACGGGGAAAAAACATACAGAAACCATGGAAAATTCCTAAAAAAACAATATCAATGAAGGGACCTGCCATTTAGCTCAAGATGGGTACCTGATTGCCTTCAAAGCCAAGGGTAAAAAGCCTTGGCATGCAGGGGGTGGGGGCTCTGGGGCAGAAGCACCGGGAGGACTGGGTCATTCTGGGCCAGCACAGCAGGACTTCCTTCTCCAAGTAGACTTGCACAAATAACATAGCCCCCAACAGACAGCTTTTGGATTTAACTTGTGCCTCCCTTCCCCCACCCCTTCTCCAAATGAGGAAGGGGCCACGAGAGAGCAGCCAGACCCCTGGGGCTCCATCATCTGGGCTTGTCCTCGGGGCTTCTGCTTAAATAATCTGGCTCCCAGCAGTAGAGGCTCAAGACACCGTGCAATAAGAACTCCTCAGTGGGAGTAAGAAGCCTGGGTCCCCGTCCCCGTTCTGCCGTAAAGCGTCTGGTGAATTCGGGATAAATTTCTTAAGGACTCTGATTCTTGTCGAGGACTTGATCTTCAAAGTCTCAGAACCGTGTGGATTTCACTGGGCATCTCTTGATGGATTCACACAGTAGCAGCCTGGAGAAGCCTGTTGGAAAAGATCGAGAGCTGGTGTCTGGGTCTGGGGGAAAGTGTGTTCTGATTCACTAGCCGTCGCTGACATT
>NW_027740983.1:0-307 GCF_054177405.1 Leptonychotes weddellii | reverse complement strand
AATAAAACTTCTAAATCCTCTTTCACCCCCCCCCCACAAGCCCTCATCTGTCCTCCCCTCTTTCTCATCTCTTCCCTTCTTGCATCCTCCCATCCTCTGTATGACTCGGCACTGGTTGCAGGAGGAAGTCCTAGAACTTAAAGGAGAATAGACTGGTTAACAAAGAAGTCATAGTAAAATGTCAAAAGAGGGTCTGACAGAAACTATGGCTGGACTCAGGGCCCCAGTCCGTGACACCGGCTTTGAGTTTCTCCATCTTTGATTTCGGCTCACGTCTGCATCTGCTGCTTTCTCAGGCACATTTTGC
>NW_027740982.1:0-307 GCF_054177405.1 Leptonychotes weddellii | reverse complement strand
CTTTTGCAAAGAAGTAAATGGCTGCACACTTTTTAGAAAGTAAACTGTGGAGCGCCTGGGTGGCTCAGTTGGTTAAGCAACTGCCTTCAGCTCAGGTCATGATCCTGGAGTCCCAGGATCGAGTCCCGCATTGGGCTCCCTGCTCAGCAGGGAGTCTGCTTCTCCCTCTCCCGCTCCCCCCTCTTGTGCTCTCTCTCTCAAATAAATAAATAAAATCTTAAAAAAAATAAAATAAAATTTAGAAAGTAAACTGTGATTTTAAGAAGCAAACTTTAGGGTCAACTGGCTGGCTCAGTCAAAGAGCACG
>NW_027740981.1:0-307 GCF_054177405.1 Leptonychotes weddellii | reverse complement strand
CTACAATGAGGCAACATTCCAAGTGCTGGTCACAGGTGAGTCTCTGCAGTGAAAACGCCTACACAAATTGTATTATTATTATTTTTTTCAATCAGGAGTCTAAAGTATCCATATAGATGGATAGAGGTGGCTAACTCTATACAAACACTATGATGGAATGCCAAGAAGGTTAAATATGTAAAATTAATCTGATCAGTCCGTCCCAACATTCTTTGGCTGCAGTAAAAATATATTTTCATGTTTTCTATTGCAACATCATTACTTTGAAGGAAAGAAAGAACAGGGGTTATAGTAGGTTCTATCTCAG
>NW_027740980.1:0-307 GCF_054177405.1 Leptonychotes weddellii | reverse complement strand
AAGGAGAGGAGAGTGACCTATGTGGAAAAAAGAGACAAATTCAAGCTCAGTAAATTCTAAGTAGGATAAATGTCAAGACATGAACCCAGTGACACGTTGTAATTACCGTAGCAAATACAGGTGAAGAGAGACTTTTGAAACAGCCTGACAAATGCAACTCATCTTGTGCAAGAGAGCTCCTAGGAAATTAGTAGTGGGACTCTCAGCAGACCCAATATGAAGAGGGGCATGGCATAATGTACTCAGGTACTGAAAGATCAAAAAAGAGCCACCAAGAATACTTCACCTGGCAAAACTGTTTTCCATA
>NW_027740979.1:0-307 GCF_054177405.1 Leptonychotes weddellii | reverse complement strand
GCGTCGGGCTCCCTGCTCGGCAGGGAGTCTGCTTCTCCCTCTGACCCTCCTCCCTCTCATGCTCTCTGTCTCTCATTCTCTCTGTCTCAAATAAATAAATAAAATCTTAAAAAAAAAAAAAAAGAAATCTCTTGGGCACCTGGGTGGCTCAGTTGGTTAAGTGTCCAATTATGGATCTCATCTCAGGTCTTGATCTCAGGGTCATGAGTTCAAACCCCACATTGGGCTCCACAATGAGCATGGAGCCTACTTTAAAAAAAAAAAAAGGCATCTCAAATGCTGTTCACATAGATGTATTTAGTTCATG
>NW_027740978.1:0-307 GCF_054177405.1 Leptonychotes weddellii | reverse complement strand
AAATCCAGGTCTCCTACTCCTCCGCCATCTTGCTCCGCCCTCCCCGTTCTTAAATTTCAAATGGTATATTCAGCAGAGTATCTGTGTAGTAGATATTCTAAGACCTTTCATATATGAGATTTTTGTTTGTCTTAAGTCATGAATAACAATTTGGCTGAATATAGTGAATTTTTAAAAAATAAAACTTACCTCTGCTTACTTGTATTATCTATTATTTCTTCTCTTAATTGTATAGTTGTTTAAATATAAGTGATCTCCACTGCCTCCTTTTCTTGTTGCCCCAAATCTGTTTTGCCTTTCACCCCTC
>NW_027740977.1:0-307 GCF_054177405.1 Leptonychotes weddellii | reverse complement strand
AAGAAAAATACGCTGTAATCACAATTCCCAGAAGTAACACTATTGAATTTCATACGTTACTTTATATAAATGCTTTTCTTTTTGACAAAAATTGAATCTTACTGCACATAGTCTTTTAAAACTTGTCTTTTCACTTAACAATATAATGCAAGCGTCTTTTCGTGTCAACACATATATTTCTACAATATTTTTATTGGACGCATATACTTCTAATGTTTGCATATATCATCATTTACTTAATGCCCTACTGGGGCCACTTAGACAATATCCAATTTCTTTTTATTTTAAGCTTTATTTATTTAAATCA
>NW_027740976.1:0-307 GCF_054177405.1 Leptonychotes weddellii | reverse complement strand
TGAACTCTACTGCATTTATTCAAGACTTACCGATTTCTATAAACATAAAAGACATTTCATGCAGAGCATATGTGCCTATAGGAATTGAGATTTTATTTCTGAAAATGGAAACAGGAAGGTAATAAAATAAAACTAACAAAGGCGACAATTACTGCCCATGACTATAGCAATTTTAGAAAACTATAGACAACAAGCAAAATTGACTATATTAGGCCAACAAAGAAAATAATCAAACCAAAACAAATGTGAAGAAAGACATGTATCATATGATCTCACTGATATGAGGAATTCTTAATCTCAGGAAACA
>NW_027740975.1:0-307 GCF_054177405.1 Leptonychotes weddellii | reverse complement strand
TTCGATGACAACATACTCACTTCTTGTCTAAGAAGTACAGTCGGTTTTTGTAGGTTTCTCTTGTATCTTGTGAGCTTGCTGGATTTGTGCATCCGTTTGTTTTTAAACAGCGTGCTCTAGATTTTCTGTGTTCACAATCACGCTGTCTGCACATAAAGACAGTCGTACTTCTTTCCAGTCTGTGTCTTGTCCCTTTCCCGGCTTCGTTCAGCCGAGAACTCCAGCACCGTGTCGGGGCTTAGCGGGAAAGGGTTCAGTCTTTGACCGTCCACGACAGCGGCAGCCGCAGGGGTTTGGAAATACTCCT
>NW_027740974.1:0-307 GCF_054177405.1 Leptonychotes weddellii | reverse complement strand
TGGAAAGGGTTCAATGGAAGCTTTCTCTGGGCCCAAACTGAAAAAAAAAAACAACCCAAAAACTCCCAGGAAAGAGCTGTGATTGGCCAGCGCAGCTCTGGCAGCAGCGTCATGGATGGTGGGAGGCGTGGGGTCCCCCCCAGGGAAGCTCCCGGGGCAGCGGACAGGTGAGGGCGGTCCTCGCTCCCCCAGATCGTACTGACTCGGCCCCTTGTCCTCTGCACCAGGAGGAGGTCCACATGACCCTCGGGGAGCACGGCCAGGGAGTCAGGAGGTCAGGGGGGCAAGGGAGCAGGGGGCAGGGGGA
>NW_027740973.1:0-4687 GCF_054177405.1 Leptonychotes weddellii | reverse complement strand
GAGACGGTGGACTCTGAAAAACAGGCTGGGGGTTCTAGAGGGGAGGGGGGTGGGAGGATGGGTTGGCCTGGTGGTGGGTATTGAGGAGGGCACGTTCTGCATGGAGCACTGGGTGTTGTGCACAGACAATGAATCATGGAACACTTCATCTAGAACTAATGATGTAATGTATGGGGATTAACATAAGAATAAAAAAAAATAAAAAAAAATACACAGCATTTTTGTTTATATTTGTGTGTATGAGTGTATGTAAGTTAAAGAAAATTAAAATTATTTTTGAACAGAATTTTGCAATCTTTTTAGAGATAATTAGGGACAACTGGGGATGCCACGAGATCAAGTTAAATCACTTGCGTGATGCTTGTATTCACAATTTAATTTTTAGTTGAAAGGAAAAACAGCCGGACACTCTGCCCTTTAAAATAATTCTTTAATTCTTCCCTTTCAAAGTTCCCTATAACTTCTCAGCGCCTCTATTCCAAATCTGAGTGTGTGAAATTGAGATGTATCTAAATATTTATTGATGCCTTCATATTTTTTTTCAGTCTTTCAGGTTTATCCTAGGGCAATAATTTTAGGACAAGGATCATTTATATTTTGGTTTGTGTTTGGTTCAGTGTTCAGCAAAATAACACGATTTCTTCCAACTTGGAGTTCATGTTTAGGTTCCAGTTCCTGCTTAATTTTTGCTTAATTCCTGGTAGGCGAGATCATATATAACTATTTGATATGAATTAACTCACAATAGAACCAAATCTTCATCAAAGAAAGAGTTTTACCAATATAGTCATTGAATATTATCATAATAGCATCATTATAACAGCCTCATACTTTTAATCACAGCACCAGTAGTCATTTATTAGATTTCTGTTTAACATAGGACATTAAGTTACTACCATACTTTACAGTTTGGGGGTGACGACAATTAGAGTAATTACTTGAATCAGCCTTTTAAACTGTGTACCTACAGAGGTGCCTAATAAACATATTTTGGGTTTTTAATTTAGGGTTCAGAAATAATGTAGCATTTTATAAAGATTTTCATGACTGAAAACTGTGAGGAGTCTGGCACCCAACTACTGAGTGATTGATAGTGTTTCTGTCCCCTCTAGTGGTCTGATGCAGAACTAAAATGGCCAACCCAAGAATGTCCAAGGAAAATTGCCTGGCAATTCTGAGCTCAGGACAGCAGCCCTTGCATCTACCTGGCCATGAGTTATAAAAAAAAAGCAACGGAAAGAATCGATCAAAGGCCAGGTCTCTACACGGGGGCAATGCAAGCATGGATTTGGATCTCCAAGCTGATTTTATAGGCATGACAGAGGGAGCGGTGGTGGCTTTAAAAAGAGACAGAAAAGTTTCCCCTTTTAATTTCTTAACTTCTGGAATGTTGGAGTTTATAGTATGTTGAAACAAACATTCTCCATCAGGATTTTTCATCAGTGACTTTGTTGACACTTTGAGTTCGATAATTCTTGTTGCAGCCCGCTCCCACCCCCGCCCCCGTAAGATGTTTAGCAGCATCCGTGGCTTCTCACCTACTAGATTCTAGTAACATCCCTGCTTGTGATAAGCAAAAACATCTCCAGCATTGCCCAATGTCCTCTAGGGGGAATCATTTCCTCGGACTGAGAATCATCTTAACAATTCCTATTAGGTAAGTTGAAAGTAGTTTTTCCAATCAAAATAAATATTTCATTGAATATGACTTAGTAGGAGACAGGCCATACACCTGTATTATTTAACTTCATCCTTATAAGAATCCTCAGAAGTAAGTCCTGTTAGTCTCTCCATCCTACAGATGAGGAAGCTAAGACTCAAGAGAGTTGGGTAACTTTCATGACATCACATAGGTAAGTGGTAGAGCCAGCATTAAAATACAGGTAGTCTGGCTCTGGAATCTGCATTTGAAAACCTTTTGCTACAGAAGTCTAACTCCTTATTAAGCCCCCAAGTGGTGTACAAAATGGAATTACTGAGCTCTAAGTAATAGCAATCCACAGCCGGTAATTTATGATAATTTTCTGACCTGACAAAACAAAAGGGAAAGATAGTATACTGACATTGTCAGAAGATTTGTGTTTTCATTCATCAAGTGCCTGCTCTCGCTACAGATACAGAGATGTATATAACAAAGCCCCTGCTTTCTGAAGCTTACTTACATTGCTGCAAGCAATAAGCAAATGAACAAAAGCATGTCTAACATGTCACAGAGTAACATGCTGTAAAGAAAATAAAACAGGCTACAGGTTATAGAGAAAGTCTCAGATGGGGTAGAGTGCTGCTATTTTATGTATGGTGGTCAACCAGGGTCTCCCTGATAGGGTGACATCTGAGCAGACAAAGAAGGAGGAGAGTAAGTCAAGTGGAGATGTGGTGGGAAAGTGTTCCAGATAGAACAAGTGTATAGGCCCTGAGGTAGGAGTATATTTGAAGCAGGGGCAAGCTTGCTGGCATAGTAAGAAAAAAAGCAAAGAATCAGTGGAACTGTAGCTGAGGAGTGAGGGGGAGATGAGAGAGATGAGATGAGAGAGAATGGTGGGAGAGGGAGAGGACCCCAGATGCCCTAAGGTCTAGAAGGCCCTTCTAAAAGGACTTCTTGGCTTTTGCTTTGAAATGAAAATGTTTTGAAAAGAGAAGTGCCATGATCTGACTTTTCAAAAGACTATGCCAATCTTCTTTCCCTGTTTTGAGAAGTAGTTTATCATAATGGGTAAAACCATAAGTTCTGGAATAAGACTGAGCTCATTTTAAAGGATCTCTGTCTCTAAGAACTCACTCCCCATGAGCTTTGGGGCAAATAATTTAACTTATCTGAGGCTCTGTATTCTTATTTGTAGAAAAGAGGTGGTAATATCCTGGTTAATTGAATCTAAGTGCGATGAGACATAAGATGCACCATAATTTTATGTACCACTAAGAAAATACAAAACAACACTGCTAATCATGCATGAGTCAGTCAAACCAGGCTTTCTAAGTTTGGAAATGTCTTTAAGATATTCTTGGGAATTTGGTCATTTGTTCTGGCTTTATTTGCATTGCTTGACATGTAATAGGCAATTATTTTGCATACGTTTCAGCGATGACACAAACCACAACTTCATCAATTTGTTGGTAGTTTGATTTCTTCTTAGGGTCCTCTAAAGCACTTGGTTGTTGCTTTTAAAAAAGTATGGAATCAGGGTCTTTCTTTCCTGTGATGAACATTTGCTTTACTAATAGCACAATTAATCTACTTCTTTGCTTGGTTTTTACGCCATTCTGCTTGGATAATCATCTTTAGTTTAAATACCAGGTTGTAGCATTGAAGATTTTTAAATAGCAATTAAACCACACTCAGTGCCAATGACGTGCATCGGTCAAGTGATGTGACGGTAATAGGAGTTTACACATTCACAGACAGTGAGAGAATTATAGCATGTCTGTCCTTTGGTTCATGGTGATGGTAAGGTCACATCAATCCTGTATTAAAACATTTTATGTGTGTTTGTGTGTGTGTGAGAGAGAGAGAGAGCTATCTGACACTATGATATTACATATACGCATATGTGTGTATTAAATTTAAATATATGAAATCTATCTGTGTATGTATTCATGTTAGAGTTGATGGAATCTGGTAGTGTCTGCCCTCTAGAGTTGAATGAGTGTGGGAAGTCCCCGGCACCGAGTAAGCCCTCAGTAACTGTTAGTTAGCATTCTCATCTCTATGAAGAGTTTATTTTACATGCCTCCATCTCTTTCTATAGGATTCCTTAAATTAATTTCATTTCCTCTGTTTTTCCTGAACTCACAAATCTTCCAATTCTAATTACTTAGGTGGCTCTCCTTCCTTCTGCACTTTCTACTCCCAGAAGGAAATAAAATTACAAGTCTCTAACTCCCTAAACACTCCTTTTCCCAAGTCATTAATCAACAGCTCATAGTAGGAAAAAAAAAACAAAATTGCCCTGGGTCTCTGGAGACCTGTTGTAAGGCATAATAGATTCTCTCTTATTTCCTATCCTCTGGGTAGCTTTTAATTCAAGACAGATATTTGTCTTGCAATATTTCCATGATTTAAAAAGCTGAAGGAACATTATCACTTCATCTTATCGCTTCCCTGTTTATTATTCAGTCTGCTCTAATAAAATGCTGGTTGGTCAGCCCTTCTCAGAGACTGTCATGGGTTTAACTGATAAGCTGTCCCCCAGGCTCAGTATCCTGGTTAATGGTTATAGTCATAATGCCACAAGAGATCATTTTTTAAAAGGCTGAAGGTAACAACACTGCCGATTATTACTTACCCCCATGCCTTTTTATATCTTCCTGGAATGATGCACTTCTTGACCACCCGCCTCATCAAATTAAAACAAGAATGAAAATAGATGGGGTCGGAGGGCCAACAGACCAGCAGAAGAGGCAGGCGGAAATTCATCTCAGAGATCATCTTGCTCTTTGCCCTCACTATTTGTAAACTGGGAATGGCCTGGGCGCTCAGCTGCGCTGGAATCTCAGGCAAAGCAAAGATGTTGTCAGTGCCTATCAGCCCCAGGTGATTCACCAAATCTGAAATCTTTAAATTGTTTCTAGGCCTTTCAGAGCAGGTGGTCTGTTCAGAGGTAGAGGCTTGTGTCAATGTCAGAGAGGGGAAAATGCCTATTTTCGAAGGACGGTGGGCAGCTTAAAAGGCCTTTATTCTTTTTTTTTT
>NW_027740972.1:0-307 GCF_054177405.1 Leptonychotes weddellii | reverse complement strand
CCATTTATATCGACGTGGATGGAACTGAAGGGTATTATGCTGAGTGAACTAAGTCAGAGAAAGACAATTATCATATGGTTTCACTCATATGAAGAATAAAAGAATCAGTGCAGCAGATCATAAGGGAAGGGAGGGAAAACTGGGAAGAAATCAGAGACTGAGACAAACCATGAAAGACTCTTAACTTTTTTTTTTTTTTAAAGATTTTATTTATTTATTTGACAGAGAGACACAGCGAGAGAGGGAACACAAGCAAGGGGAGTGGGAGAGGGAGAAGCAGGCTCCCGGCTGAGCAGGGAGCCAGACG
>NW_027740971.1:0-307 GCF_054177405.1 Leptonychotes weddellii | reverse complement strand
TCTTCAGCCCTGCTTTCTGACCAGGTATCACATCAGAAACACCTTTCCGTGTAACCTGGAAGAATTATTTTTATTTTTTTAATTTTTTTTAAATCTTTTTTTTTTTTAAAGATTTTATTTATTTATTTGACAGAGAGAGAGATAGCGACAGCAGGAGCACAAGCAGGGGGAGTGGGAGAGGGAGAAGCAGGCTTCCCGCTGAGCAGGGAGCCCAATGCGGGACTCGATCCCAGCACCCTGGGATCATGACCTGAGCCGAAGGCAGACGCTTAACGACTGAGCCACCCAGGCGCCCCAAGGAAGAATT
>NW_027740970.1:0-307 GCF_054177405.1 Leptonychotes weddellii | reverse complement strand
TTTTTTTTTTTTTAAGATTTTATTTATTTATTTGAGACAGAGAGAATGAGAGAGACAGAGAGCACATGAGAGGGGGGAGGGTCAGAGGGAGAAGCAGGCTCCCTGCCAAGCAGGGAGCCCGATGCGGGACTCGATCCTGGGACTCCAGGATCATGACCTGAGCCGAAGGCAGTCGCTTAACCAACTGAGCCACCCAGGCACCCTAGAAGCTCTTTTTATATTAGAGATATTAATCCTTTATGATAAAAGTTACAAATACTTTTTAAAAACTGACATTTTCATGGAGACACGGAGAAACTGAGTGAAT
>NW_027740969.1:0-308 GCF_054177405.1 Leptonychotes weddellii | reverse complement strand
GAGTCTATTTTGGAATCAGATCTCAAAGTAAGTCAACGATAAACAATAGATTCATTTAAGTCATTTCAGGACAAATAGCAACGAGCGTTTAAGAGAGTGTCTGAAAGTCCTAATGGTTCCGTCTAGTACATGTGAAATGCTTGAGATCTCAGTTAAATGCAGCATTACAAATTAGTAAGAAAGTAAGCAAATGGTCATCCAAGTCACGTATGTTTTATTCTTTGAAAACTTCCTTTAAAATAACCTAGGGATGCCTGGCTGACCCAGCCAGTAGAGCATGTGACTCTTGATCTTGGGGTTGTGAATTC
>NW_027740968.1:0-308 GCF_054177405.1 Leptonychotes weddellii | reverse complement strand
CAAAAAAATAAGCGCCAACTTAGCATCCGGCATGAGTTTTGCAGGAGCCTCTCCAGAGACGGTGCACGACCCAACCAGCATGACGGGCGCCTTCCAGCTGCTTCCCCGGGAGTCACACCCAGCAGCTCAGCCACAGGCCACCGCGGCTGTGAACGGTGTGTGTTATCACATGCGCTTTATCGCCATTCGTGTTCTACATTTGACAGCAAAATGTGTCCTTGGGTATCCGAGGAGCCTAGGACTGATTTCTTTTTGCGCCTGGAAACATGCAAAAAATTGTGCATACAAATTAATATTAATTGCTTCTT
>NW_027740967.1:0-308 GCF_054177405.1 Leptonychotes weddellii | reverse complement strand
GAGTCTATTTTGGAATCAGATCTCAAAGTAAGTCAACGATAAACAATAGATTCATTTAAGTCATTTCAGGACAAATAGCAACGAGCGTTTAAGAGAGTGTCTGAAAGTTCTAATGGTTCCGTCTAGTACATGTGAAATGCTTGAGATCTCAGTTAAATGCAGCATTACAAATTAGTAAGAAAGTAAGCAAATGGTCATCTAAGTCACATATGTTCTATTCTTTGAAAACTTCCTTTAAAATAACCTAGGGATGCCTGGCTGACCCAGCCAGTAGAGCATGTGACTCTTGATCTTGGGGTTGTGAATTC
>NW_027740966.1:0-308 GCF_054177405.1 Leptonychotes weddellii | reverse complement strand
GAGTCTATTTTGGAATCAGATCTCAAAGTAAGTCAACGATAAACAATAGATTCATTTAAGTCATTTCAGGACAAATAGCAACGAGCGTTTAAGAGAGTGTCTGAAAGTCCTAATGGTTCCGTCTAGTACATGTGAAATGCTTGAGATCTCAGTTAAATGCAGCATTACAAATTAGTAAGAAAGTAAGCAAATGGTCATCTAAGTCACATATGTTCTATTCTTTGAAAACTTCCTTTAAAATAACCTAGGGATGCCTGGCTGACCCAGCCAGTAGAGCATGTGACTCTTGATCTTGGGGTTGTGAATTC
>NW_027740965.1:0-308 GCF_054177405.1 Leptonychotes weddellii | reverse complement strand
GAGTCTATTTTGGAATCAGATCTCAAAGTAAGTCAACGATAAACAATAGATTCATTTAAGTCATTTCAGGACAAATAGCAACGAGCGTTTAAGAGAGTGTCTGAAAGTTCTAATGGTTCCGTCTAGTACATGTGAAATGCTTGAGATCTCAGTTAAATGCAGCATTACAAATTAGTAAGAAAGTAAGCAAATGGTCATCCAAGTCACGTATGTTTTATTCTTTGAAAACTTCCTTTAAAATAACCTAGGGATGCCTGGCTGACCCAGCCAGTAGAGCATGTGACTCTTGATCTTGGGGTTGTGAATTC
>NW_027740964.1:0-308 GCF_054177405.1 Leptonychotes weddellii | reverse complement strand
AAAAATCCAATGAATACTAGAAGTCTCTGGAAATAGCTGCCAATATAGCCCATCATAGGGCAGGGTGACACTGCACCTGTTCACATTTATCCCTTCTCCCCACCTCAGATAGATGAGACAACAGCTCCTACCACACAACCTGGTGTTGCATAGGGACAGGAGAGCTGGTAAGTGGTGTCTCCTCCCACTCAGAGGGCAATGGGCTCACCCCAGGGGCATGACGCTAAGCATGAGAGGGCATAAGGCCAGCAAGGGGGTGTAGGATTGTGTGCCCTATGTCTGTACCAACCAACTAACAAAAGACCCAC
>NW_027740963.1:0-308 GCF_054177405.1 Leptonychotes weddellii | reverse complement strand
TGTATTTTTAAATATTCAAAGGTAAAGATACTTGATCCCTTGGCAAGTTGCCTCTGGGTCAGAATATCTGCTGAAAAAAGAATTTAGAGTAAGTTAAGAAAGAGTGTAAAAGGGCGCCTGGGTGGCTCAGTTGGTTAAGCGACTGCCTTCGGCTCAGGTCATGATCCTGGAGTCCCTGGATCGAGTCCCGCATCGGGCTCCCTGCTCGGCAGGGAGCCTGCTTCTGCCTCTGACCCTCCCCCCTCTCATGTGCTCTCTCTCTCTCATTCTCTCTGTCTCAAATAAATAAATAAAATCTTTAAAAAAAA
>NW_027740962.1:0-4688 GCF_054177405.1 Leptonychotes weddellii | reverse complement strand
AGAAGAAAAAGAAAAAGATAAAACAAACAAAAACAGAACAAAACAAAAAAAACCATAATATGATCAAATATGATCAGGCTGGTGCATAGATCAGTGCCACACACTAGATTTTGAGTGTATTTTGATCTGTTAGAAGAAAGTGCCTCCAAAAATTTTAAAGAAACAAAAACTTATATATGTACAAAAATAAGGGTTGATATGATGAAAGGATGGATTATGACTGTAAAGATGAAAATTATAAAAAATTTTATAAAAGGAATTGATAAGAAGTTGTTTGAAAAAAGAAAGAAGAGGATTTTAAAAAAAAAGAAAAAAATGGAGAGAATGTGATCAGGCAGGAAACTAGAACAAAGCCATACACGAGAGACTTAGGGTACATTTTCATTTTTTAGAAGAAAGTGTATCTCAAAATTTTAAAGAGAGAACAAGTTATATATATGCCAAAAATAAGGGTAACTACTATGAAGCTATAGAATATGACTTTAAAAATGAAAAATAAAAATGTTTTTTAAAAAAGGGATTGATAAGATGTTGGTTGAAAAAGGGAAAAAGAAAAATTAAAAAAAAAAGACATTTAAAAAAAAATTTACTTTGAAAAACTAAAGAATCATGGTAAAAAAGCCATGGTTTCTGTGTGCAGTATTCCCCTAGCTCTGGAGTTCTGCCGTTCTCATTGATTGGTAAACTTGGTCTTGGCTGGCTGTTCTTGCTGATCTTCTGGGGGAGGGGCCTGTTGCCGTGGTTCCCAAATGTCTTTGCTGGAGGCAGAATTGCCCTGCCGTTGCCGGTCTGGGCTAAGTAATCTGCTTGGGTTTGCACTCGGGAGCTTTTTTTCCATGCAAGTTTTCCGTACAGCTTTGGAGGCTGAGAGTGAAAATGGTGGCCTCCCAATATCCATCCTGGAGGAGCCAAGAACTCGGGGCCCCGCTCCTCGGTGAGCCCCCAGAGAAAAGCATTCAGTCACTCCCGTCTCCCTGGTCTCTGGCTGCACTCCGTGCTCACACAGCCTGTGACCGTGCGTTTCTATGGCACATGACCCTGTGTGGAGTCTCCAAACCCAGCAGATCCCTGTGGTGCACTCCTGCGCTGCTCCTCCTAGGGGAGGAAGGGGAGTCTCCCCAGATCTGCCGCTTGTTGGGTCCCTGCTGGAGGAGCAATGGCCTGACTGTGCCGTGGTTCACAGTTTATGGCAACCCCGATCTGAGAGCCCACGCCTTGGCTCCGTCTCTGCAGCTGGCTTCCCCGTTCCAATACCTGGGAGCTCTGCCACACTCAGGCACCCTCGATCTTTCTGTGACCCGAGGTTCCTGAGACCACACTGTCCCATGGGGGTTCCACCCCCCGCTTAGCCACTGGAGTGACGTCCCTCAGTGGAGCCAACTTCTAAAAGTTCCAATTTTGTGCTCCACTGCTCTATCACTTGCCAGAGGTGGCGGATGGAGGCCCCCTCCTCTGCCGTCTAGCCCCCAGAATACCACCTCGGATTCACTTCTCCGCACGTCCTACCTTCCAGAAAGTGGTCACTTTTCTGTTCAGAAAGTTGTTGCTATTCTTTTCTTCGATCTCCTGTTGAGTTTGTAGGTGTTCAGAATGGTTTGATCCCTATCCAGGTGAATTCCTGAGGCCAGACGAAATCCAGATCTCCTACTCCTCTGCCATCTTACTCCGCCCCCAAGATAAGTATATTCTTAATCCCCTTTATCTATTTCACCCTTCTCCTGCCCACCTCCCCTCTGTACTTAAGAGTTTAAGTACCATTTTTTTCTCTGTACTTGAGTCTGTTTTTGTTTGTCTCTTCTTTCTTTGTTTTGTTTCTTAAATTCCACATATGAATGAAATCATATGATATTTGTCTTTCTCCATGTGACCTATTTTACTTAGCATTATACTCTCTAGGTCCATCCATGTCATTGCAAATGGCAAGATTTCATTTTTTTTTAATGGCTGAGTAACATTCAATTGCATATATGTACCACATCTTCTTTATCCATTCATCTGTTGGTGGACACTTGAGTAGCTTCCTTATGTTGGCTACTGTAAATAATATTGCAATAAACATAGGGGTGCATATATATTTTCAAATTAGTGTTTTTGTTTTCTTTGGATAAATACCCATAATGGAATTACTGGATCAAATGGTAATCCTGTTTTTAATTTTTTGAGGAATCTCCATACTATGGTCCACAGAGGCTATACCAATTTGCATTCCCACCAGTAATGAGTGAGTGTTCCTTTTTCTCCACATTCTCACCAACACTTGTTATTTTTTGTGTTTTTTTATTTTAACCATTCCAACAGGTGTAAGGTGATATCTCATTGTGGTTTTGATTTGTATTTCCTTGATGATGAGTGATGTTGAACATCTTTTCATGTGTATGTTAGCCAACTTTATGTCTTCTTTGGAAAAATGCCGATTCCTGTCCTCTGCCCATTTTAAATCAGATTATTTATTTTTATATTTTGGTGTTGAGTTGTATGTGTTCCTTTGGATATTAACCCATGATCAGATATATTATCTGAAAATATCTTCTCGCATTCAGAAAGTTGTATTTTTGTTTTATTGTTGGTTTTCTTTGATGTGCAAAAGCTTTTTATTTTGATATGGTCTTAATAGTTTAATTTTGCTTTTGTTTTCCTTACCTGAAGAGATATATCCTAGAAACATGTTTCTACAACCAGTGTCAAAAAATATTACCTCTTATGTTCTGTTCTAGAAGTTTTATGGTTTCAGGTCTGGAGAAACAATGACCAACACCACAAAAATGTAAAGGGTTATTATAGAATACTATGAAAAATTATGTGCCAACAAATTGGACAACCTACAAGAAATGGATAAATTCCTAGAAACATATAACCTTCCAAAACTGAATCAAGAAACAATAGAAAATTGAATAGACTGATTACTAGCAATGAAATTGAGTCACTAATCAAAAAAACTCCCTACAAATGGAAGTCCAGGACCAGGCAGCTTCACAGATGAATTCTACCAAACATTTAACACAGAGTTAATATCCTGTTCTTCTCAAATTATTCCAAAAAAAAAGAAGAGGAAGGAAAACTTTCAAATTCATTCTATCAGCATTAGCTTGATACCAAACCAGATAAACACTACAAAAAAAGAAAGTTATAGGTCAATATTTCTGATGAACATAGATGCAAAAATACTCAACAAAATATTAGGAACTGTATTCAACAAATTCACCACAATCAAGTGGGATTTATACCAGGGATTGTAGGGTGGTTCAATAGTCACAACTCAATCAACATGATACAACATATCAACAAGAGAAAGGATGAAAACCATATAATCATCTCAATAGATGCAGAAAAAGCATTTGACAAAAGACAACATTCATTCATCATAAAAACTCTCAACAAAAAGGGTAAGGAAGGAACATACCTCAACATAAAAAGGGCCACAAACTGAGGGTTATGGAAAGGGATGTGGGTGGGGAGATGGGGTAACTGGGTAATGAGAATTAAAGAGGGCACATGATATGATGAACACTGGGTGTTACATTTAACTAATGAATCACTGAGCATGATGTACTATACTTTGGCTAATTGAATTTTAAAAAAAGACCAAAAATGAAAAACCCACAGCTAACATCATACTCAATGGTGAAAAACTGAGAGTTTTCCCTCTAAGATCAGAAATAAGGCAAGGATGTCCACTCTCACCACTTTTATTCAACATAGTCCTGGAAGTCCTAGCAATAGCAATCAGACAAGAAAAATAAATTGGTAAGGAAGAAGTAAAACTTTCATTATTTGCAGATGACATGATATTATATATAGCAAACCCTAAAGACTCCACCAAAAAACTACTAGAAGAAATATATAAATTCAGTAAAGTTGCAGGATACAATTTAATATACAGAAATCTGTTGTATTTCTATATGCTAATAATGAAGTAGTGAAAAAGAAATCAAGAGACCTACCCCATTTACAATTGCACCCAAAGTAATAAAATACCTAGGAATAAACTTAACCAAAGAGGTGAAAGACTGTACTCTGAAAACCATAAAACATTGATGAAAGAAACTGAAGATGACATAAACAAGTGGAAATACATTCCATATGCATAGATTGAAAGAACCAATATTGTTAAAATGTCCATACTGCCCAAAGCAATCTACAGATTTGATGCAATGCCTATCGAAATGCCAACATTTTTCACATTACTAGAACAAATAATCCTAAAGTTTGTATGGAGCCACAAGTGACCCTGAGTAGCCAAAGCAATCTTTAAAAAGAACAAATCTGGAAGTATCACAATCCCAGATTTAAAGATATATTACAAAGCTGTAGTAATCAAAACAGTATGGTACTGTCCTGGACACACAGATCAATGAAACAGAATAGAAAATCCAGAAATAAACCCATACTTATATAGTCAATTAATCCACAATAAAGAAGACAAGAATATACAGTGGGGAAAAGACAATCTCTTCAGTGGTGCTGGGAAAACTGGACAGCTACATGCAAAAGAATGAAACTGGATCACTCTTCTTTTTTTTTTTTTAAGATTTATTTACTTATGAGAGAGAGAGAGAGAGAGGGAGAATCTCCAGCAGACTCCCTGTTTGAGCATGGAGTCCAACACAGGGCTTGATCCCACAATCCTGAGATCATGACCTGAGTCAAAATCAAGAGTCAGATGCTTAACCAACTGAGCCACTCAGGCA
>NW_027740961.1:0-308 GCF_054177405.1 Leptonychotes weddellii | reverse complement strand
AAAAATCCAATGAATACTAGAAGTCTCTGGAAATAGCTGCCAATATAGCCCATCATAGGGCAGGGTGACACTGCACCTGTTCACATTTATCCCTTCTCCCCACCTCAGCTAGATGAGACAACAGCTCCTACCACACAACCTGGTGTTGCATAGGGACAGGAGAGCTGGTAAGTGGTGTCTCCTCCCACTCAGAGGGCAATGGGCTCACCCCAGGGGCATGACGCTAAGCATGAGAGGGCATAAGGCCAGCAAGGGGGTGTAGGATTGTGTGCCCTATGTCTGTACCAACCAACTAACAAAAGACCCAC
>NW_027740960.1:0-308 GCF_054177405.1 Leptonychotes weddellii | reverse complement strand
AGAAGGTTTACCCAGAAGAACTCTTCCCTTCATATATTCTTCTCCAGATTTGGCAAGAGACATCTTCCCAGGCACTCACAACAGAACACTTGTTACCTTTGTGAAATGAAAGTTAATGAAAGTAGCTACATCTAGAGCTTTCATTATTGGCACAATTATATGACCACACGTCAGTATAAGGAAGCATCCCCAATCCCCACTTTGAACACAAAGATTTCAGTCCCAAGATTTCTGTTGAATGTCCCATTTCAGGATTCTGAGCAAGTCCTACATAAAGTAGGTCAAGGGAAATCCAGTCACATTTGGTG
>NW_027740959.1:0-308 GCF_054177405.1 Leptonychotes weddellii | reverse complement strand
ATTGTTATGGATCAAAAGAGAAGCAAGGAGCACCTTAAACAACAATAAATGTTAATTAGCACAAGAAAAAAAATTAACTATAAAAGTTACTTTATCTTCTCAGAAAGACACGTATCTTATGGGTTTTGGTGCAATTATAAATGGGATCGACTCCTTAATTTATCTTTCTTCTGTCTCCTTGTTAGTGTATAGAAATGGAACTGATTTCTGTGCATTGATTTTATATCCTGCCACTTTGCTGAATTCCTGTATGAGTTCTAGCAGTTTTGGAGTGGAGTCTTTTGGGTTTTCTACACAGAGTATCATGC
>NW_027740958.1:0-308 GCF_054177405.1 Leptonychotes weddellii | reverse complement strand
ATAGCCCCTTTACCGTTGCTTAGGTGCCAGCCCTACCTCTTCCCTTTCCCTACCTGCCCTAGGAGTGGTAATAGCTTACCATGGGTGCTATCTTTAGGTGTCTCACCACCCCTTGTATGTTTCCTTAGCTTTGCCAAGCTTGTTTCAAGTTGTCCCTTCACTAAAGTCTCGATTAAATAATCTGGTGGGGACCTTGACTTATTCAGAGTCTCTATTTTTTCGAATTAAAAAACATATTTTATAAAACTCCAAGAAGCTAATATAGGAGAAAAACCTAGATGACCTTGGGTTTAGCAATGACTTCTTAG
>NW_027740957.1:0-308 GCF_054177405.1 Leptonychotes weddellii | reverse complement strand
AGAAGGTTTACCCAGAAGAACTCTTCCCTTCATATATTCTTCTCCAGATTTGGCAAGAGACATCTTCCCAGGCACTCACAACAGAACACTTGTTACCTTTGTGAAATGAAAGTTAATGAAAGTAGCTACATCTAGAGCTTTCATTATTGGCACAATTATATGACCACACGTCAGTATAAGGAAGCATCCCCAATCCCCATTTTGAACACAAAGATTTCAGTCCCAAGATTTCTGTTGAATGTCCCATTTCAGGATTCTGAGCAAGTCCTACATAAAGTAGGTCAAGGGAAATCCAGTCACATTGGTGA
>NW_027740956.1:0-308 GCF_054177405.1 Leptonychotes weddellii | reverse complement strand
TGAGGTCACGTGGCCGCTGTCCTGACCACTGTCCCACATGGCCCAGTGAGCCTGCTCATTCTCTGAATGAGGAAACGACCCCATCAGAGCTTTGATGGTGGGTTTGCGGCCGAGGGCTGAAGCCAGAACCACCCCCGCCGCACGTGTTTCATTTAATTGTATTTAACTTTTGTTCTTAATAAAATATTTTGTTATTAATGTTTTTAATTCCAGTGTTGTTAATACAGTGATAATTCGTTTCTGGTGTACAATCCGGTGATTCGACACTTGTAGGCATTACTCGGTGCACATTGTGTCAATTTCATCTA
>NW_027740955.1:0-308 GCF_054177405.1 Leptonychotes weddellii | reverse complement strand
AGCCAAGAGGAAGCAGGACCTAGGGTGGCCTAGGGAGAGGTCTTGGTTTGCACCCTGCTGAGCAAGGTCTGCGCCCCTTTTTACAGCTGGGGAGCTGAGGCCGGGCCCGGGGCCTCACCCTGGGAAGGGGATCAGAGAGAGCAAAGCCACAGCCCTGCCCTGGCCCCAGCCCCTCCTCCTGGGGTGACCTCCTGTGGTTCCCTCCATTCAGCCCCCCATCCTCCTCACCCCAGGGAGGGCAACATGTCCCCCCGCCTCGTGTCCCCTCCAACTGCCTTCCACTGAGCTTCTCCCTGCTCAGAACTTTC
>NW_027740954.1:0-308 GCF_054177405.1 Leptonychotes weddellii | reverse complement strand
ATACCTTTAATCATTATTTTTTAGTCTCCTCTTGTAGAAGTAATTGCATTACGTACCTACTAACACAGGCTTATACACTTTTCTATGCTCTCCAAATACCCTCACTTTGCAATAGCATGTTGTATTATATTTGTATTTTTCTGTATCCTTCACTTGATTGTCAGCACCTTGAGGAAAGAAAGGAACTTTTCCAGTAAAAATGTTCTTAATGAATTAATGATGAAAATTCATGAAAAATCCTAACAATAATATACCTTAGTATATGTAATTTTTAATAGCAGACAATGGGAACATGATGAAGAATGATT
>NW_027740953.1:0-308 GCF_054177405.1 Leptonychotes weddellii | reverse complement strand
AGAAGGTTTACCCAGAAGAACTCTTCCCTTCATATATTCTTCTCCAGATTTGGCAAGAGACATCTTCCCAGGCACTCACAACAGAACACTTGTTACCTTTGCGAAATGGAAGTTAATGAAAGTAGCTACATCTAGAGCTTTCATTATTGGCACAATTATATGACCACACGTCAGTATAAGGAAGCATCCCCAATCCCCATTTTGAACACAAAGATTTCAGTCCCAAGATTTCTGTTGAATGTCCCATTTCAGGATTCTGAGCAAGTCCTACATAAAGTAGGTCAAGGGAAATCCAGTCACATTGGTGA
>NW_027740952.1:0-308 GCF_054177405.1 Leptonychotes weddellii | reverse complement strand
GTGGGTCTTTTGTTAGTTGGTTGGTACAGACATAGGGCACACAATCCTACACCCCCTTGCTGGCCTTATGCCCTCTCATGCTTAGCGTCATGCCCCTAGGGTGAGCCCGTTGCCCTCTGAGTGGGAGGAGACACCACTTACCAGCTCTCCTGTCCCTATGCAACACCAGGTTGTGTGGTAGGAGCTGTTGTCTCATCTAGCTGAGGTGGGGAGAAGGGATAAATGTGAACAGGTGCAGTGTCACCCTGCCCTATGATGGGCTATATTGGCAGCTATTTCCAGAGACTTCTAGTATTCATTGGATTTTT
>NW_027740951.1:0-4689 GCF_054177405.1 Leptonychotes weddellii | reverse complement strand
GAGAGACTATGGACTGAGAAACAAACTGAGGATTCTAGAGCAGAGGGGGTGGGGGGATGGGTTAGCCTGGTGATGGGTATTAAAGAGGGCACATACTGAATGGAGCACTGGGTGTTATATGCAAACAATGAATCATGGAACACATCAAAAACTAATGATGTAATGTATGGTGACTAACATAATAAAAAAAAAATATATATATATGAATTAGCCTTGGTCAGAGGAGGAGGAGGAGAAGGAAAAGACAAGGATAGGGGGTGGGGAGAGAGAAAAGAAAAGAGGGAGGGAAGAGGAGGAGGAAGACATAAAAACAAGACTGAGGGTAGAGAGGAGGGCACTTGTAAGAACACAGTGCTTCATTTCTGGATATCCAGGGGAAACAGATCTAGAACCAGAAATCAGTGAAGCCATTACAAACACAGCCTACACTTTCTCCATTTCTTGCCTCTCCATGTGCTTCCATCTTATTTATATCTCTTTGCAACTCAGATTTCTCAATGCTTCACATCTACATCTACTCAACAATTAAAAGAGTACATATTCATCATTCAAGAGAACACCCAAACTATGTAGCTATCTCTTATTTCAGCTCTTCAGGGAAGAGGATTTGATTGTAATGTGAGGCCAACCATAAAATGTAAAACTAACAGCCAGAGGCTCAGATTTGGGGAATAGAAATTGTGGATTGCTCCTGAATAAAGGGTGTCAATAGGTCACTGGGAGTTGGGAAGATATAGTAAAATATATTTACCATAAATATCTAGTAATTTGTATTAATTATTTTTCTAGATCATGGTGGCAGGAGTAGAATTTAAATTTAGCTTTCATTTAAATATTAATTTGACTAAAATAATAATAGCTATCATTATGAGTTTTTACAGTCTATGGGGCAATCATTTTTACAGGCATTATCTCATTAATCTCTACAAACTCATGGGTAGGTGCTTTCATTATCCTCAATTAGAGATGAGGACATTTAGGCCAAGAGAGGATGTTCAAATTTTCATGCTTTAAGATCTATAATTGATGGTAGAATGACTCTAAATCTGTTAAATAGTCAAAAATAGATTTGGGGACTAAATATCACAAGTATGCCAATAACAATCTGAAAGAAAGTGGAAGACATTTTCCCTGAATGCTAGGCACATTTTTTGCTAAGACAAGGAAGGCAAGAGAAAATTCTCTGACTTTAAAATAACAAATGTTTTGAAAATAACAACAAAAATGTTTCACTTTAATGATTATGATGAACCTCAAAGAAAATCGACACAGAAATTTCAACCTATGATTTCAATGAATCTCCTAATTTTATGTTTGTAAGTTTTTAAGCACTGAAATTAATTCTAAATATATCTTTAGATAATACAAGGACATAAGTAAGATAGTGTGCGATGGTACTAATTCTTAGCATTATAAATTATGGCAGTTTAACTAATGCAACTCAAGAGTAAATTTGTAAGGTATGTGTCAGCCAAACTTAGAGAATCATGCAACTAAGAGCCAAACCCAATTCTGTACTTAAGAAAATGGTGAAATGAAAAGTAGCCTTCTGAAGGGGTTAAAAATAACCAAAAAATACATGAAACAGGATATAGAGCAAGGATAAAGGTGAAGGGCAAAGTCAAAAACAGTAATTATAACCTCTTGTGGGAGAACCAACTTTTAGAGTTAAAACTTGTCTTACAATTTTGTGAACATGGAATTATTAACCTGATATAAAGGGAAGAGGGAAATAGCACATCAACTTGCATGCTACAGTTCAAACTCATACAGATTTTCAGCAAACACATCTTCATACAGGAAATAAAAGAGCCTGGTTTTATATAGGTTGCTGTTCCTGAGCCAACATTCTATAAATACCCCACTGATGTCAAGTGAATTACAGTCTTCTCCAGCTAAGGAAGCTGTAGGCAAACCCAGAAGCCTATTAAGAAGGAAATGACAAGCTTCAGGCATCTAATTGCATTAG
The DNA here is from genome assembly GCF_054177405.1 of Leptonychotes weddellii. NCBI lineage: Eukaryota > Metazoa > Chordata > Mammalia > Carnivora > Phocidae > Leptonychotes > Leptonychotes weddellii. The sequence continues at coordinate 2,720 of NW_027740951.1, read as the reverse complement.
CTCATCACCAGTAAGACACCTGAAGTCTAAAACTAATCTGACTGGGGATTGACTGGAATTGAATCTATTCTAGGATGTTTTTTTCCCCTCAGCCTTGCATGTTTAAGGAAAAAAATCTGTTTACTAGTTTGGTCAAAGGCCATTTTATTTTCTCTTTTACCCAATGAAATAAATTGATATGCTTTAATTTTACTAATATTTATAATAAAAATATTTATAAGAATTAGAACATACATATTTGGAGAAAAAGTATGCATTTACTATCTACTAGTCATTGGTGACAGTCTTAAATTATAGCTGATATATCAATATATCCTCACCTCACTGCAAAGAACTCTCTTTCCCTACCTTCACCCTGTCAAAATTCCCTGCCCTCTCTGCCGTTCATGGTGGGTACCTACAATATGTGATCTGTTTCTTATTTGGTTATCAAGTGGCTACTGTCACTTGCAGCAGATATAATCCATGCTCTGCCCAGATGTTTCAGAACACTTACTTATTCTTTAGGCTTCTTTCTGGTGGCTCTGTGCCTTCACATAGCTTCTAATAGCCCACACTTGACACTCTTTTAGGAGTGCCTCCCTTGAGCTATGGGAGCACCAAGCCTTCAGACAAAGAGCTGGTCAACAGTGAAGTTTGAATACCAGACCTCTTGAAGGATACAGTTACAGGGGTTAGAGCATGAAAGCCCAGCACCCTTGCCTCCAGTCAGGGAAAAAAACAAAACAAAACAAAACAAAAACCTGAAGTATGATTTATGTTCCAGGTCTCCCTTGACAGAATCAGACTGAGGCTGGGATTTTGCCTGAAATCATACCCTTGCCTGATTTCCTTTCCTTCCCTGCCCTGTGCCCCACTATTCCCTACTGGTTACCCTCAGGACACTCCCATAATAAATCACTTGCAGATGAATCCTCCTCTTAGTCTGCTTTGGGAATATTGACCTAAGTTACCACTTTTCTCTCCTTTCCTGGTTTCTTTATTATTATTCTCACTTAGCACTCATTCATTAGAAATTTCTTAAGTACTTAGGGTGGGCCAGACAATTTCCTATGCTCTAGGACATCACAGTTTATTGGGATAAAAAAGAAAATGGGGAGGGGCTGTTTTTACATGTTCACAAGGGAACCTTCATGTGCATTCTCACATGCAGGACCCATCATGGTGATCTCTTCCTAGGATGTATTGCACTTGATTTATAAAGGAGCAAGAAATGGTTGGAAAATCTTGGCTTTTATAAAACCAAACAATCAATTCCAAAACACATTTTTCATACATTAAGTGTGAACCAGAAGGCACATACAACCCCAAAAGATGTAAGATAACACCCAGCATTTCTTAGTGTATTGATGAAGTAAATAGAAATGAAATTTGATCCAACAAGTTGTTAAATGATATGAATTTGAATTCTAACTTTTTGCTCTTTGCAAATCAGAGTAAGAACCCTTATTACATTTGCAAATTAGAGGATTAATTTATTAACCTATAGATTGAAATTAAACATAAGAACAAGAAACTACAACTGTTTTATGAAATATAATCACACATAGACAAAACAGAGAAAGATACTAAAAACAGGTTAGTTGATCAAAAAAAATTGGGGGTTATTAATTAGTAAAAGGATGACAGAAGCCATATAGTTTCACTGTTAAGAATAGTGTTCCTAAAGGGGCACCTGGGTGGTTCCATCAGTTAAGTGTCCAACTCTTGGTTTCAGCTCAGGTCATGATCTCATGGTCATGGGATCAAGCCCGACGTTGAGCTCCTCACTCTGTGCAGAGTCTGCTTCAGAGTCTCTTTCCCTCTTCTTCTCCCTCACCCCTCTATCCCTACCCCCATTTGCTCATGTGCATACTCTCACTCTTTCTCTCTCAAATAAATAAATACAATTAAAAAATAAAAGAATAGTATTCCTATGACTTCCAGGGAAGATGGCAGAGTAGCAGGACCCTAAGCTCACTGTGTCCCAAGGATACCATTAGATAACAATCATATCAGTGTAAATAACCTAGAAAACAAGCCAAAGATTGGCAGAACAGCCTGTCCACAGCTAAATGTACAGAAGAGTCCACATGGAAGAGGACAAGAATGGAGACACAGCCTGGAGCTATAGGAACTCGTGGGATTGTTCATGGGTCAGAGAGACACCAAGGGTACAGAGAGGAGGGAAAAAAAACAGACTCTCACACCAACCATCCCCGGCATGGGAAACTTACACCAGAAGATGAATCACTATAACATTTGGCTCTGAAACCCAGGGCCAAATTTTGCAAGTTCTTATAATCAATGGGGCTTAACACCTGGAACTTGAAAATTCAGTGGCTTGGCTCTGGGAGAAGCAGAGGGTAAGAGGAAACTTAGAAAGTCCCTGTTCTTTTTATTTTTTTCATGTTAGATTTGGGTTTGTGGATTTTTATTTATTTATTTTATTTTTATTATATTATGCTAGTCACTATACAGTGCATCATTAATTTTTGATGTAGTATTCCATGATTCAATGTTTGTGTATAACACACAGTGCTCCATGCAATACGTGCCCTCGTTAATACCTATCACTGGGCTAACCCATCCTCCCCTCTAAAACCCTCAGTTTGTTTCTCAGAGTCCACAGTCTCTCATGGTTCATCTCCCCCTCTGATTTCCCCCCTTCATTTTTCCCTGTCTTCTCCTAATGTCCTCCATTCTATTCCTTATGTTCCACAAATAAGTGAAACCATATG
>NW_027740950.1:0-308 GCF_054177405.1 Leptonychotes weddellii | reverse complement strand
GAGGTCACGTGGCCGCTGTCCTGACCACTGTCCCACATGGCCCAGTGAGCCTGCTCATTCTCTGAATGAGGAAACGACCCCATCAGAGCTTTGATGGTGGGTTTGCGGCCCGAGGGCTGAAGCCAGAACCACCCCCGCCGCACGTGTTTCATTTAATTGTATTTAACTTTTGTTCTTAATAAAATATTTTGTTATTAATGTTTTTAATTCCAGTGTTGTTAATACAGTGATAATTCGTTTCTGGTGTACAATCCGGTGATTCGACACTTGTAGGCATTACTCGGTGCACATTGTGTCAATTTCATCTA
>NW_027740949.1:0-308 GCF_054177405.1 Leptonychotes weddellii | reverse complement strand
GAAAGTTCTGAGCAGGGAGAAGCTCAGTGGAAGGCAGTTGGAGGGGACACGAGGCGGGGGGACATGTTGCCCTCCCTGGGGTGAGGAGGATGGGGGGCTGAATGGAGGGAACCACAGGAGGTCACCCCAGGAGGAGGGGCTGGGGCCAGGGCAGGGCTGTGGCTTTGCTCTCTCTGATCCCCTTCCCAGGGTGAGGCCCTGGGCCCGGCCTCAGCTCCCCAGCTGTAAAAAGGGGCGCAGACCTTGCTCAGCAGGGTGCAAACCAAGACCTCTCCCTAGGCCACCCTAGGTCCTGCTTCCTCTTGGCT
>NW_027740948.1:0-308 GCF_054177405.1 Leptonychotes weddellii | reverse complement strand
AGAAGGTTTACCCAGAAGAACTCTTCCCTTCATATATTCTTCTCCAGATTTGGCAAGAGACATCTTCCCAGGCACTCACAACAGAACACTTGTTACCTTTGCGAAATGGAAGTTAATGAAAGTAGCTACATCTAGAGCTTTCATTATTGGCACAATTATATGACCACACGTCAGTATAAGGAAGCATCCCCAATCCCCACTTTGAACACAAAGATTTCAGTCCCAAGATTTCTGTTGAATGTCCCATTTCAGGATTCTGAGCAAGTCCTACATAAAGTAGGTCAAGGGAAATCCAGTCACATTTGGTG
>NW_027740947.1:0-308 GCF_054177405.1 Leptonychotes weddellii | reverse complement strand
GTGGGTCTTTTGTTAGTTGGTTGGTACAGACATAGGGCACACAATCCTACACCCCCTTGCTGGCCTTATGCCCTCTCATGCTTAGCGTCATGCCCCTAGGGTGAGCCCGTTGCCCTCTGAGTGGGAGGAGACACCACTTACCAGCTCTCCTGTCCCTATGCAACACCAGGTTGTGTGGTAGGAGCTGTTGTCTCATCTATCTGAGGTGGGGAGAAGGGATAAATGTGAACAGGTGCAGTGTCACCCTGCCCTATGATGGGCTATATTGGCAGCTATTTCCAGAGACTTCTAGTATTCATTGGATTTTT
>NW_027740946.1:0-308 GCF_054177405.1 Leptonychotes weddellii | reverse complement strand
GGTTTGTATCTGCTTATTCATGTTCCTCTCTCATGGTGCAGATCCTCAGAGGGGAGGCTCCCCAAAGTACATACCAGATACCCTACCATTCCCTTCTGGGGATGGGGGCAGAATGTGCCAGGGGCGGGGGGGCAGGGTGCGGGTTGGCGACTGAGCTGCTGTTAGAGGCTCAGGAGGATTAGGCTTAGGGGGAAAGGAGGTGTCACCTGCCAGCACCAGGGGCAGAGACCCGAATATTCAACCTAGAAAACCAAGGAACGTATCCTGGACTCTAAGACCTCCATTTTCTAGATTGGGAAACTGAGCCT
>NW_027740945.1:0-308 GCF_054177405.1 Leptonychotes weddellii | reverse complement strand
TCCTTTGAAATATAATTATATCTCATTCTAATGGAGCTTATGATGAAAATGTTTCAATTTAATTTTCCTGATATTTACTTCTATTAAATATTCAGAAATGTAATGAATTGCATTATCGATTTACTTAGTATAATCATGAGACCATATTATGTATCTATACTCTCTATCCCTCTTAAGTACTTTCTTTTTTTTTTTTTTTTAAAGATTTTATTTATTTATTTGAGAGAGAGAGAATGAGAGACAGAGAGCACGAGAGGGAAGAGGGCAGAGGGAGAAGCAGACTCCCTGCCGAGCAGGGAGCCCGATGC
>NW_027740944.1:0-308 GCF_054177405.1 Leptonychotes weddellii | reverse complement strand
CGAGCCTGACATGGCTGTCAGCGACGCACTGCTCCCGTCCTTCTCCACGTTCGCGTCCGGCCCGGCGGGAAGGGAGAAGACACTGCGTCCAGCAGGTGCCCCGAATAACCGCTGGCGGGAGGAGCTCTCCCACATGAAGCGACTTCCCCCGGTGCTTCCCGGCCGCCCCTATGACCTGGCGGCCGCGACCGTGGCCACCGACCTGGAAAGTGGCGGAGTCGGCGCGGCTTGTGGCGGCAACAACCCTGCTCTCCTACCCCGGAGGGAGACGGAGGAGTTCAACGATCTCCTGGACCTGGACTTTATCC
>NW_027740943.1:0-308 GCF_054177405.1 Leptonychotes weddellii | reverse complement strand
GGCCAATGGAACACAAGCCACACCTGTCATATCCAAACATGAACTTCAAGAGCCATTAATGATTCTGGTCTTTCTCCTCCGACAGGAGAATGCTATGAGAATGGAGTGTCCCACAGAGGGGCTGCTCCTTCTCCCTGAGTCCTGGAATGAACACGCTCAGAGTGCCAGCCAGCCTGCATCTAATATAAAATATAAGCCAGAAGGAAACCTCTGCCGGGGCTGCTTGTTACAGCAGCATGATCTAGAGAGAAAGCTGGCTGATACACAGTGCCGGTCACAAAGCAGGGGTTAGTAAACCTCTGAGCCAT
>NW_027740942.1:0-308 GCF_054177405.1 Leptonychotes weddellii | reverse complement strand
ACTGAGCCACCCAGGCGCCCCGGAAATACTTTCAATCAGTATGATCACTCTTAGCCAGAGAGATGAGTTGTTTAAAGTTATCACTTACTAATACATTAGGACTATTTCGATGTTTTGTGATTCATTAACCCTGATTTTTCTCTATATATTTCTTACTGTATTTTTTTTCTGTTTTTAAAATTGAGTGGTTTTTTTTTTTTAATTCCAATTTCCCTCTCAAGGGATGTGAAGAATATACACTTTATTTCTCTTAAGAGTTTTAAGTTACTCTTAAAAATCTAATGAGCATAATTAAATTTTTATTCATT
>NW_027740941.1:0-308 GCF_054177405.1 Leptonychotes weddellii | reverse complement strand
GGTTTGTATCTGCTTATTCATGTTCCTCTCTCATGGTGCAGATCCTCAGAGGGGAGGCTCCCCAAAGTACATACCAGATACCCTACCATTCCCTTCTGGGGATGGGGGGAGAATGTGCCAGGGGCGGGGGGGCAGGGTGCGGGTTGGCGACTGAGCTGCTGTTAGAGGCTCAGGAGGATTAGGCTTAGGGGGAAAGGAGGTGTCACCTGCCAGCACCAGGGGCAGAGACCCGAATATTCAACCTAGAAAACCAAGGAACGTATCCTGGACTCTAAGACCTCCATTTTCTAGATTGGGAAACTGAGCCT
>NW_027740940.1:0-4689 GCF_054177405.1 Leptonychotes weddellii | reverse complement strand
TTGCCTCTTTGGTTAGATTTATTCCTAGGTATCTTATGGTTTTGGGTGCAATTGTAAATGGGATCGACTCCTTAATTTCTCTTTCTTCTGTCTTGTTGTTGGTGTATAGGAATGCCACTGATTTCTGTGCATTGATTTTATATCCTGCCACTTTACTGAATTCCTGTATGAGTTCTAGCAGTTTTGGGGTGGAGTCTTTGGGGTTTTCCACATAAAGTATCATATCATCTGCAAAGAGTGAGAGTTTGACTTCTTCTTTGCTGATTTGGATGCCTTTGATTTCTTTTTGTTGTCTGATTGCTGTGGCTAGGACTTCCAATACTATGTTGAATAGCAGTACCATCTCCATCTTGCGTATTCGTTCAGCTGAGGGCCAATGCCGGGCCTTCTCCACTTGCAGTGCCCACCTCATTGCCATCCTTTGTGCCTATGGGCCCATCATCACTGTCTACCTGCAGCCCACGCCTAAGCCCATGCTGGGAACTGTGGTTCAAATTCTGATGAACCTGGTAGGACCAGTGCTGAACCCTTTAATCTATACTTTGAGGCATAAGGAAGTTAAAACAGCCCTGAAAATAATTTTGCACAGGACAAACCACGTTCCTGAGAGTTAGTAAGAGTGGATGGTTGGGTTGATGGCATGGGATTCTTCTGATCTCACATGCGAAATATCCTTCTGAAATCCTCACATGTGACTTTTCAGCACACACTGGAGGGCATGGCTCACTCTATCACAATACTTCATTGTTTCATCTATTTTGTTTTCTTGTTTTACCTAAGTCAGCCCCCCCAGCTTCGAAATAACAGTCTGGATTACTGTTGTTTTGCCTTTCTTCTGTGGAGAACCTCCTACCACTACAAGAAAGAAACACTGTCTTTGCCCCTGAAGCATTTGTCTACCTTTCCCAGCTTATGTCCCTCTAAACTATATATGAGACCAAGTTTATGAGGAAAGGCATTAAGCAGAAGAAAGGGATTTTAAATAACTAATTGAGAGCATGATAGGATCTTCTCTCTTTCAATATGAACAGACTAAATGTCAGAGGAAAAATAAAATGTTTTCTCTGTCTCCTCAACTGTATAAAAGGGGAATAACTTAGCCCCTCTCAGCAAAGATGTTTTCCTCTCCATCCCATGGTTGTCCTCATGCCTGTTTTCTCCGCTCGTAGGTCCTTAGGCAAATACGATTAGCTCCCAACTATGTAAAGAAAGTGAAAGCTTTGTGACTGGTGCCCTAGACTAGATGTTTCCATTTCACTACCAGCTCATAGTGTGATTATGAGTGTGATAAAACAGTGGTTTTATCAGGTCAGGTTTTTAGACTGAACCAGTGGTTTTCCAAGGAAGACTCAAAGAGCCCCAGGGCTCCCATGAATTTATTCTAAGCCTTCCAAGTTAAGCTCCTTTGTGTTCCTTGTTTCAGTCTGCTGGAGAGACTGTGGAGTGAGTGGTGCTCTATGCTTTAACCCTCCTCCCTCTTTATTTCTTAATTAGAAAGAGTTTTCTGAGGCAACCACTTTGGCTCTCCTTTCAGCTGAGCTGTTCACTTTATTCAATAATTAGTTTCATAAAGAAGAATAAGACCTAGAAATGCCCGGAGATTTTTTCCATTCCCTCCCACAATACACTCAAGCAATCCAAAAATTTTTAAAGTAAAAACAAGTTTTGCTTCAGAAATATTGAAATTCATGTTAACAAAACATTTACAAGATACATTTATTTAGCTTATTCAATGATTTCTTTTCTGAACCCCCAATTAGGAGATGGTGGGAGGCCTGAGGCCTGACAGTCTATGCTGGAACAATAAAATATAGCCTCATGTTTTTCCTCAAAGAGGATTCAGATCCTGTGAATCCATTAAAATTCTTATTACTATATTCTTACTACTATAATAAAACAAAGAAGGGGGACACAAATTGTGTACATTGAGCCAATTTTAAAGTCTCCATAAAGGTGTACTCTAAATCATGTTGGTCAGAGCATCTGTTCCCAAGTGTTTTGCGTTTTTCATGCCTGGAATTCTGTCATTAAAAAATGAATTGGGTGATGGGCATTAAGGAGGGCATTTGATGTAAGGAGCACTGGGTGGTATATGCAACTGATGAACCACTAAATTCTACCTCTGAAACTAATCACGAAATAAATTAAAAAATGAAGTTCCTCCCAAATTCTATATTCTCTTTTCAAAAGCGAATTCCCCTGGAAGTAATGGAAATGAGCTGATGTCTAGCTGAGAAAGAGAGTTGTCTGTTCATGGTTGAGGGAAAGAGAAACAAAAAGGCAGTTCTGTAGGTTTCAATTTGGTTAAAGTTCAGCCTAATACCCCCAAATCTCTTTTCCAGCAAGATGCCCTAGAGAAATAATTCAGTTAGTATTTATTAAACATCCGTTTTTCAGCAGATACTATTCTCATGCTAAGTCTATAAAGATGAATAAGGTCTCTGCCCTGAAGGATTCCACCATTTGATGGTAGAATCAGATATTATAGAATTGTCCATAATAAAATGTGATGATACCAACAAAAAACACTTCTTAGGGCTTACCACATGCTAGGTATTTTTCATAAGCACTTTACATCTATTAACTCATTGACCCTCACCATAATCCTATTAAGTATTAGTAGTAGCAGTATCTGCATTTTATACATGAGAAGCTAAGTAATTTTCCCAGCTAGCAAGTCACAAAACAGGAATTAAAAGTCCTACCATCTGACTCCAGTGTCCTTTCTTTTAATAATTGAATGACAACATCAGCACCATAAACACAGAGAAACTAAAAGCTCAGAGGAGTGATTATTTCTACTTAGGGGTCCTTGGGAAGGCTTTGCAGAAAAGGTGGCATGTGTACTAGGCTTTGAAGGATGAATAATGGGGGAGGATGAATAAATGTCAGACAGAAGGTTGGAAAGTGCATAGAGTAAAAGAGAAGGGGACATCTTGCAGAAGCAGGGATGAGTGATATGTGCACCATTTTCAGGGAAAACAAAATTGGTAGAAGAGAGAATGATTGGAAGCCTGAGTGGAAATGAAGAGAGAGAACAGTAGGGAGACAAAAGGGGATGATGGACAGGAGATTAATCAAATTATTGGGTTTCATATCTGTATAGGAATGTCCTACGTCCATGTTTACCAGGGGAGTTTGTGCATGATTCTTAATGATGCCTACACTCTCAAAAGTGCTCTGACTTGTGAGATAAATCAGATGGGCACTGAGGCCCAATCAAAGTGTGGAGGCTTAGTATGACCTATGTCTGCCAAGAACATTTGCCAGTCCAGCCAGTGCCAAGCATATCATGGGCAGGGCACTTCCTAAACAGAGAGAACTCTGCTCCCTTACACTCTCATGGGAAGTACTTAACACTTGACACTCACTAATCTTTGCACCATCAGATACAGGCTGTCCCACTCAGCTACATACCTCCCAGGACCCTTTGTCCTCTCTTATCTGAGCTCATGCAGCAACCTCGTGGTAGAAGTGGGACTGGATCAAAACCCTCTGGTTTCTCTGTCCTACATTCTGTCAAGTAGAACCTCTTAGATTTTTCTCAAATGTGAGTGAATAATGTTCTGTTTTTCTATATTATTATATAGAGTTATATGTATCATAGGTTCTTAATTTTCCAAACCCAAGCAAATTGTGCTTCGGTATCTGTGCATGCTCATCTACACGAGTTGGTGTTCATGACTAGAGGTTGAGGGATGAGCCACGGTAAAACTGAGTGCCTCTCTGAAAATATGTTCCAACTCAAAACAACTGCCATTGCAAAGAATCAGATAGAGAGATGTTTTGTTTTATTAAGTGGAACATCTCATAGTCAGCAGGATGTGGCTGACACTTAGGCTCACAAGGTTTATGACCAGGAAGGTGCTGAGAATCTCCAAGTCATCTGCTCACAGACCCAGTGATCATTACCACTGCTCTTTCTACTTCCAGACTTTTGCAGTCATGGGTCTGCAATCTCCAGATCTACTTATTCATCACCCCTCTCCACTCAATCAAAATTATTCTTCCTAGCAACCTCCAAATAAAGAGATATGAAGGCTTATCCCAAGGTTCTCTTTGTTCCTAGATTCTGTGACACTACTTCATGACGGTTTGCTTCCAATTCTCTCATCGGACATTTTCTCTTTCCTGGATTACCTTTTTCAGAGGTTTGGCCCATATTCCACTACTTAATCATTCCCCCAATAATCTCATCCAATGGAGTGACTTTAAAAGAAGGTAATCAATTAGAGTTGAGTTGAGTTACATAAAGGACTAATGTAAGGGGAAGATTCCTACTGTTTCTATTTTTTTCATCCTCAAAATTTCAAGTCATTCAGACTTCATAAAGATAAATCCTATTAATTCTGTTGCATTAAGAATCCCAAGCCCAACTCGGATTAATCCTTGTCCACATAACACAGTTGGAAAAGCAAGGCTCTACCTTGTCTTGTTTCCTCTTAATGTGGTCATTTTAAAAGAAATTTGCTTTTTCAAGATATGTTAAGAAAAAAAAAAGAAGAAGAAGGTAGCGGGAGGGGAGGAATGAAGCGGGGGAAATCGGAGGGGTGGACGAACCATGAGAGAAGATGGACTCTGAAAAACAAACTGAGGGTTCTAGAGGGGAGGGGGGTGGGAGGATGGGTTGGCCTGGTGGTGGGTATTGAGGAGGGCACGTTCTGCATGGAGCACTGGGTGTTGTGCACG
>NW_027740939.1:0-308 GCF_054177405.1 Leptonychotes weddellii | reverse complement strand
TATCTTTTCGTATCTTCTGCCCATTTTTTGACTTGATTATTTGTTTTTTGGGTGTTGAGTTTGAGAAGTTCTTTATAGATCTTGGATACCAGCCCTTTATCTGTAGTGTCATTTGCTAAATATAATTATTGATATGATGTTCTTATATTCTGATTCTATGTTGAAATTTATTGTTTTGTTCATTTTTTCCATTTTCCCCCTTTATTTTCTTTAATATATCTTTTGTTTTTTTTATGAGAGAGAGAGCACAAGCAGGGGGAGCGGCAGGCAGAGGGAGAGGAAGAAGCAGGCCCCCTTCCGAGCAGGGA
>NW_027740938.1:0-308 GCF_054177405.1 Leptonychotes weddellii | reverse complement strand
GTCATGCCGAGAAATGGAGAAAAAGAGGATGGAAAAGTCTGGGCAGAAAGTAGCTCCTCTCTTACTTACCTGTGCTTCTTGACAGACTCCCACAATAGCCAGGGTTTGTGATGGTGGAGGGGTCTCTCTCCCAGGCAAAGTAATTCAGCACATCATTGCTACTCCACTCCCATCCACCTGCATTGGGCTCATAGCCCTACAGAAGATGGAGTGTGGTGAGGTTGAATAGCCATGAGAGTTCTCCTTGCATGAACCCCTCCCCAGCATCACCAAATTTGCTCTGCTCATCTAGATGCTTCCCTGGAGCC
>NW_027740937.1:0-308 GCF_054177405.1 Leptonychotes weddellii | reverse complement strand
TCTGGGTCCCGTGGGCGCACCACACGTTGAGCATGGATCCTACTTAAAATATTTTTTTAAATGATAGAATTTCAAAAACAGAAGCATATTCACAGAAAAAAGGACAGATCAAATGTTTGTCAATGGTTTGCCCACAAGGCAAGCAGCTCTTTGTGCTATAAAAAGTTAATCTCTAGTATTAACTCTCTCTTTGGGGGGCGCCTGGGTGGCTCAGTCATTAAGCATCTGCCTTCCCTTCAGGTCATGATCCCAGGGTGCTGGGATTGAGCCCCGCATAGGGCTCCCTGCTCTGCGGGAAGCCTGCTTCT
>NW_027740936.1:0-308 GCF_054177405.1 Leptonychotes weddellii | reverse complement strand
GAAGGAGAAAAAGGAAGAAGCAATAGGCCAGATAACACCTTTATCTGATAAAATGGATCTTGGGGGCCATGGCTCATGCCTGCAGCCAAGTGGCTTTCTAGCACTGAACCCCATCATCAGGAATCCCCACTGTCACAGAAGATGCTGGGCGGGGAACCTCCCCTACAAGGCAGAGCGTTCCCTTCCCACTTGTGTGCAAAGTCACATGCAAGAGATTGGGTCCCCTGTAGACAGCTGGCTCCCAATTAGGAGGAGAAAGGGGCTCTCCTGGGGGTAACCCCAGACCCACTGAATGAAGGTCTGTCCTC
>NW_027740935.1:0-308 GCF_054177405.1 Leptonychotes weddellii | reverse complement strand
TTTTTTTTTTTTTTAAAGATTTTATTTATTTATTTGAGAGAGAGAGAATGAGAGAGAGCACATGAGAGGGGGGAGGGCCAGAGGGAGAAGCAGACTCCCTGCCGAGCAGGGAGCCCGATGCGGGACTCGATCCAGGGACTCCAGGATCATGACCTGAGCCGAAGGCAGTCGCTTAACCAACTGAGCCACCCAGGCGCCCGATATTTATCTATGTTTATCACCAGATGTGGGGTATGGTGTGGCCTTGGTTTTGCCTTTCATTTATTCATTATTTATTGAGCCTCTAGTATATGTTGTCAGTGTGTAAG
>NW_027740934.1:0-308 GCF_054177405.1 Leptonychotes weddellii | reverse complement strand
GAAGGAGAAAAAGGAAGAAGCAATAGGCCAGATAACACCTTTATCTGATAAAATGGATCTTGGGGGCCATGGCTCATGCCTGCAGCCAAGTGGCTTTCTAGCACTGAACCCCATCATCAGGAATCCCCACTGTCACAGAAGATGCTGGGCGGGGAACCTCCCCTACAAGGCAGAGCGTTCCCTTCCCACTTGTGTGCAAGGTCACATGCAAGAGATTGGGTCCCCTGTAGACAGCTGGCTCCCAATTAGGAGGAGAAAGGGGCTCTCCTGGGGGTAACCCCAGACCCACTGAATGAAGGTCTGTCCTC
>NW_027740933.1:0-308 GCF_054177405.1 Leptonychotes weddellii | reverse complement strand
TCCTGGGTAAATACTTTCCCTTCTTACCTTGTAAAATATTTAACTTACATATTTCATACTCTGAAAATGGTCTTCTAAGGGTTCAGTGATCGCCAAGGACGTGTGAGGTCCAGGTGTGGGGCGCACAGGGGGCATCCGCAGCATGTCGCTTCTGGGGCGTGTGGTTCCCGAGCCGTCCCTGAGACAGGAGTGTGGCTCCCGCTGCCGCCGGGAAGAGCAGCCCGCAGAGGAACAGCGCGCCGCGGGGAGCGGCCGGATGACTTACCCGGGAGCCGCTGTGTCCCGGCAGGGCCTCGGGACGTTCTGCA
>NW_027740932.1:0-308 GCF_054177405.1 Leptonychotes weddellii | reverse complement strand
AGCCACATGCAGAAGAATGAAACTGGACCATTTCCTTACACCACACACAAAAATAGACTCCAAATGGTTGAAAGACCTCAATGTGAGACAGGAGTCCATCAAAATCCTAAAGGAGAACACAGGCAGCAACCTCTTTGACCTCAGCCGCAGCAACTTCTTCCTAGAAACATCGCCAAAGGCAAGGGAAGCAAGGGCAAAAATGAACTATTGGGACCTCATCAAGATAAAAAACTTCTGCACAGCAAAGGAAACAGTCAACAAAACCAAAAGACAACCGACAGAATGGGAGAAGGTATTTGCAAATGACA
>NW_027740931.1:0-308 GCF_054177405.1 Leptonychotes weddellii | reverse complement strand
GGTGTTGAGTTTTATAAGTTCTTTATACTAACCCTTTATCAGATATGTCATTTGCAAATATCTTCTCTCATTCTATAGGTTGCTGTTAGTTTTATCACAAAGGCAACATTTCATTTATAACAAACAGAATTCCTACCAACAACATATGACAGACATAGTTTCACTAGATCTTGCCAGTGTCCTTGACATTGTCCTTGCCAGTATTTTGTCTTTTCACTATTTTTAACCTGTTTAATTAAGTATAGTGATTGCTTACCATGGTGTTAATTTGCAAGTCCCTAAAATTTGTGATATGAACATTTTTTCAC
>NW_027740930.1:0-308 GCF_054177405.1 Leptonychotes weddellii | reverse complement strand
TCTCAGATCTGTACCTCTGAAACAAATAATGCAATATATGTTAAGAAAAAAAAAAGAAGAAGAAGAAGAAGGTAGCAGGAGGGGAAGAATGAAGGGGGGGAAATCGGAGGGGTAGATGAACCATGAGAGACGATGGACTCTGAAAAACAAACTGAGGGTTCTAGAGGGGAGGGGGGTGGGAGGATGGGTTAGCCTGGTGATGGGTATTGAGGAGGGCACATTCTGCATGGAGCACTGGGTGTTATGCACAAACAATGAATCATGGAACACTACATCTAAAACTAATGATGTAATGTATGGGGATTAAC
>NW_027740929.1:0-4689 GCF_054177405.1 Leptonychotes weddellii | reverse complement strand
AAAAAAAAAAACTATAAAAAAAAAAAATCTTGTTCGCTCGACAAAGGCTCCCTTTGGTCCTCTGCACAGTGAGATGCTTGTGGCCCATGCCTGCTTCCAGGACTGGAAGGTTCTATCCATTCTAGGACTCTTAGGGAGGAACGTGCCGTCTCCTGCCACGACCAAGCCTGCTTATCACCAGCCACCACCAACCTGGCCGGGAGATGGGCAGCTTGGCCACTCAGCCTGCAGGCACGGGCTCTCTGAGGAGGGCAGCAGGTAGCAGGTCGCCCCCACTCTGTCAGTTGGTGACAGACGCCAGCGCCAGTCCTGGCGGCCCGCTTGGTGCTCAGCTCACCCAAGGGCACTTGCCTGGGGCCTCTCTCCAGGATCCTGGGTGCAGATCGCCCCGTCTCCTGCTCTTTTTCCAAGCCCTAGTCCTGAAACTGACACAACTTCTGAATTTGGGTTCTGGTCTCCAGCACGTGTTTATAGAATGCATAGACTTTGTAGAACCTGGTGGGGCTGATAGAAACAATATCTCAGAGTAAGGATATGAACGCTGCCCAGGCAGACGAGGCTGGGACAGACTGGAGGGATAGACAGGAGCTGGATGGAGGGAGCATCCCCCTAGGCAGCGTCCCGTTCTGCTCATGTTTGAAGTTGAGAATCCATCCACTTCTGCGCCCATACTCCAAAGAGTTGAAAGCAGGGACTCGAAAAGATATTTGCACACCTACGTTCATAGCAGCATTTTTCACCATCGTGTCCAATGAGGGATGAATAGAGAAGCACAATATGGCCTATCCACAGGGTGGAGTATCATTCAGTCTTAAAAAGGAAGGGAAATCTGGCACATGCCACAACATGCACGAACCTTGAAGACACGATGCCAAGTGAAATTTATCAGTCGCAAAAGGACAAGCGTCGTATGATTCCAGCCATATGAGGTCCTAGCCTAGTGAGATTCACAGAGACAGAAAGTAGAATGGTAGCTGCCTGGGGCTGGGGGAGAGGAGGAATGAGGAGTTGTTTCGTGGGGGCAAGGTTTCAGTTTTGAAAGAAGAAAGAATTCTGGATGGTGGCGATGGCCACATAACAACGTGAATGGATTTAATGTCACTGAACCATGCACTTAAAAATAGCCAAAATGGTGAATTCTATGCTATGTGTATTTTCCCACAATAAAAATATTTTTTTTAACTTGGGGTTTTATAAATTAAACGTGAGGTCCAGACCCCCAGCATGCCACAGAGGGGAGCCATAGGCTCTGAGACCTTGGCACCATCCTCCCCGCTGAGTCTGGGCAGCAGGGGTACCTTGAGGACGGAGGGAGGTGCCCAGCTCTGCTCCTGGCCCTCCTTGGGCTCGCCCCACCATCAGCCCATCCCCCTCCCCTAGTGCTTGTGGTCACCCCAGTGTGTGTGTGCACTGTCACCCGCTCAGAGGGACGGGGGAGGGTTGCGTGGCTGTGAGTGAGACACAGGCACACTCTCTGACACTTTCACAGAGGAGGGAGGAGACTGGCTTTGAAGCTCAAGGCCAAGAACTGCAAGGTCTCTCCTCAGAGAGTATTCCTTTCCCACCCAACTCTCCCTGTGAATTGGGGTAAAGATGAAGTGAAACGATGCTGCCACGACCTTGAGGACAGTCCTGAGACCCCCTCCTCCCAGGACATGCGGGTTGGGCTTGTTGCTGGTCTTGCACTCAGTCATCAGCACCCCCATACTCTGAGCTCTGTCTACTCCGGGTCCCCCCCACTCTGAGCTCCCCAAGCGCAGAACCACAGCGGAATCCAACCACCTCTTCAGCTACAGCACCTTCTCCCAAAGCGGGGAATGCGCATCCCCCAGCAGAGATTGTTCTGCGCGCGCGCGTGCACCCAAACATCAAATCACATCAACCCGCTTTGGAGAATGTTGCCCTGATGTTGAGCAGAAAGCCTGCTGTGTCCTTAACAGCTTCTAACGCCCGCCGATTCCCCTCTTTTCGCCAACGGAGAGCGCAGGCCTCAGACTCCGTGTCTCCAACAAGCTGCAGTGTCTGGTTATAATTTAATAACTTCCTTTCCTTGTATGTATTTTTAGGGTTTCTTTCTATTTTTGGCAAGTGGAACTGGTTTTCTATTTACCGTAGTGTATAGCGTTTACTTTTAAAATAACTCTGCGTGCAAAAAAACCGTGAGTTGATTTAAAGAGAAATATTAAATCAGGAACAGGAGAAGTAGTGTGTGGCTCTGGTGGGACTCACGGAGGGGGTTGCGCAGCGCGGTGCGGATTTGGCAACACGGGGTCGGAGGTTTGGGAGACCCTGCCCTAGAGACTCCTGTGCACCCTCCAGACACTAGCTCAGACCTGAGCTCTTCTCCGTGGTTCTCCCTGACATGCCAGCACCCCAACAAGACAGCGCGGAGAGCAGCTGATGTTCATGGCTCTATGGAAATTGCCTCTTTGTAGGTGTAAAAAATATGTTTACTGAGACAGGGAGCGTTGACGGGGCCACCTCTGGGTCCCCAGCCCCCATCGCAGATCCAGCCTGGAGCAGACATCAGGAGTGATCGTCACCTCCAGGCTGCTGGCTGAGAGGGGTGGAAGAATCTCCGCCCTCCACCCCACCCCCACCCCCGCCGGGGCCGGGGTGGACGGTGAGCAGGGGGCGGGGGGTGGGGACAGGTGAGGTCAGCTCTCCCAGACTTATTTCTTTCCCAAAGGCCCCGTTAGTGCAGGCACAGATGTTCCTGTTTGTCCCCTGAGAGCCCTGTGAATTAATTTTGTCCACGTGGCTCCACTCATCTTTTTACGAGATTCTGCAACTTCATCTTGTAATAACACGAGTGTATTATTACAGTTCTCTGGCATTTTACATTTCATACCTTCTTTCCACAAATATTATTTTATTTATTCTTCAAAATAAGCCCCTCGGTGGAGGGAGTATGATCCCCATTTTATAGCTGGGAAAACTGAGGCTGTGTCTGAAAGCACTGGGATCCTCCAGCCTGGGGAACCTCAGAAAGATCCCATGAAGAAAGGTTGGTGCTTTCCTTTGTGAGAGCGATAGGAAAAAAAAAACAAAACAAGACAAAACTCCGCTCTTACGAGGTGCTCCTGATGGCCAGCAAGCATCGCTCCTCTCGTCCTCCCACAACCCAGTGGGTCTTGTTGATGCTCCTGTTTGGAAGATGTGAGAACAGCAAGCGAGGGAAGATGTGGAGAGGCATTTAGGAGGGAGGTGAGCAGCCCTCCCTCTCCAGGATGGCGATGACCACCAAGGAGGACAGAGTTGAGGTGTAGCTGCAAGGGAGGCTTGGAGAGTGGGTCGGTGTGGACACCTAAGAGGCTTTCTGAGAGGTTTTCGGAAGCATGCACTGTATACGAACATCTGGAGTTGATTGAGAAGCTGGTCTAGAAACGACTGAGTGGTCACCAGCATCCCCGTGTCACTTACTGGTTAATACTTAGTACCACCCAGAGAGACAAATGCTACATGACCGCATTTACATGAGGAATCTCAGAAAACAGACTCATAGAAGCAGGGAACCCTGGGAGGTGATGGTCAAAGGTGCAAAGTCTCAGTTATGCAGGGCATGTTTGCAGTTCTGTTCACGGCTGTGGTCCCCACATCAAAGGGCTCAGATCATGCTAGATAGAATATGCGGGGGGGAGAAGCACAGCCAAGCCAGACAAGGCTCTCCTGCCGCTTCTCAGGCAAGCCAGGTCAGAGCTTTCCCTGCTGACCAGGCTCAGCCATGCTGCTCAGCAGGCCTGCTCGGAGGGCAATGTCAGGGGGGTTATCTGCGGCTGTGTGAAGAATGCTATTAAACCCATGCCTGGGTTCCTGACCTCCCCAGAGAGAGAAAACAGATGCACGCTTTAACCCCTTCTTGCCATGGGAGGAGCCCAGCATCTGAGGTTTTAGGGACTCAGCCCAAGCTAGAGAATTTCTGGCCTTTGGACCCTAAGGGTTAATGAGAGCCCGATGTTCCCAGGACCAAATCTTGGAAGTCCCAGAACTTTGCTGCAGGATCTCTGAACCCCGGCCCTCAGAAGCCCATCACCTGTCAGGGTCTGATTAACAACTGGAGGGCCCACCCTTGCTTCCCAGAGGGTTCAATGTACACATCGTGCGGGTCACAGAGGTAGAAGTACTGTTTTCTTTTGCCTCTGGGAGGTCAGGAGCCCTTCATAAGACCTGTGTTCTCCACCTGGCTGGGGGCTTTGGATATGCTTTCTAAATCGAATTAACTCTTCTTAGGGCTCTACTAAGAGCCGCCGTTTCACTCCTGTTAACAATAACATGTTAAATACATGGCCTGTGTTGTCATTTACAAAATAGTGGCATTTTGGAAGGAGACAGCTTAAGTTGAATACTTCTGTTCGAGTACAGTCGCTGCTGTGTGACCTTGGGCAACTCACTTACACTCTCTGAGCTATGCTTCCTGCTCTTCAAAACCCTGTTCACTGAGCTGTTATCAGCCTTGGGCACATAGGGGATCAGCAGACCTAGCTGTTTGGCAGGCACAGCATTGGAAAGCTTTTGAGTTAACAGTTAAAAATATAGGTGTCCCAATCATATGATCCTCTCAATAGATGCAGAAAAAGCATTTGACAAAGTACAGCATCCTTTCTTGATCAAAACTCTTCAGAGTATAGGCATAGAGGGTACATACCTCAATATCATAAAAGCCATCTATGAAAAACCTACAGCACATAT
>NW_027740928.1:0-14168 GCF_054177405.1 Leptonychotes weddellii | reverse complement strand
TCCTTTAGTTTTTGTTTGTCCTGGAAGCTTTTTATCTCTCCTTCTATTTTCAATGACAGCCTAGCTGGATATAGTATTCTTGGCTGCATATTTTTCTCATTTAGTGCTCTGAAGATATCATGCCAGTCCTTCCTGGTCTGCCAGGTCTCTGTGGATAGGTCTATTGCCAATCTAATGTTTCTACCATTGTAGGTTACAGATCTCTTATCCCGAGCTTTCAGGATTTTCTCTTTGTCTCTGAGACTCATTAAGTTTTACTATTAGATGTCAGGGTGTTGACTTATTTTCATTGATTTTGAAGGGGCTTCTCTGTGCCTCCTGGATTTTGATGCCTGTTTCCTTCCCCAAATTAGGGAAGTTCTCTGCTATAATTTGCTCCAATATACCTTCTGCCCCGTCTCTCTCTTTCTTCTTCTTCTGGGATCCCAATTATTCTAATATTGTTTCATCTCATGGTATCACTTATTTCTCAAATTCTGCCCTCGTGATCCAGTAGTTGTTTATCTTGCTTTTTCTCAGCTTCTTTATTTTCCATCATTTGGTCTTCTATATCACTGATTCTCTCTTCTGCCTCATTTATCCTAGCAGTTAGAGCCTCCATTTTTGATTGCACCTCATTAATAGCCTTTTTAATTGCCTTTTGTTTTTTAAAAGTTAGTGGTTTTGCAGGGCAGTTTCACTCTGTCTAGAACAGATCTTTATTTGCTCCCTGTTCCCGGACACAACCAGCAGGTGACATCCAGCCCCCTCCTCTTCACTCTTCTGGTCTTAGCTTAAATATTTTTTTATTTATAAAAAATAGGCTCAGTCTTTAAGCATCTGCCTTGAGCCCCACATTAGGCTCCCTCCTCAGTGGGAAGCCTGCTTCTCCTTCTCCCACTCCCCCTGCTTGTGTTCCTTTTCTCACTGTGTCTCTCTCTGTCAGATAAATAAAATCTTAAAAAAAAAAAAATTTCCCCCCAGTACAATTCTCAAAAAATCATATGTGAGCAAGAGTTTAAGCTATATTTAACTCACTGATGAGGGAATCAGCAGGAATGATGCTGGTTCCAAGATGTATTGAAGATGAGGGGTTTATATATTCAGATAAGAAAGGAATGACAAAGTAACAATGTTAAGTTTTATGCAAAACTGGTTAATGTCCTACAGGGTAATAAAACCATAACTGTTCTTTCCTATTTACTATAAACCAATGACACTTTACAGGATCATCTCTATTTCAGGGCTGTAAAACGTCCCTTGTGAGTAGTGGATTGTTTTTTTTTAAGTGACATCTTCTGAGAGAGTCACATGAAAGTCATGCAGGATTATTAAAAATATACTCTGGTGTAAAGGTACAGCACAGGGAATATAATCAATGGTATTGTAATAGTGGTAGATGGTGGTAGATGGTAGCTACACTTGTGGTGAGCATAGATAGCATAATGCATGGAGTTGTTGCACCTATGTTGTATGTCCCAAACTAATGTAACATTGTGTGTCGACTGTACTACAATTAGGTACATGTGCACACATTGGTATGATATAAAAGTGTCAAGCAGGGGTGCCTGGGTGGCTCAGTCTGTTAAGCATCTGACTCTTGATTTCAGCTCAGGTCATTGGATCTCAGGGTAATGAGATTGAGCCCTGGGCTCTGGCTCTGCACTGGGTGTGGAGCCTGCTTAAGATTCTCTCTCTCCCTCTGCCCCCCGTCTCCCCACCCTGCTTGTGTGCAGGCACTTGCTCTCTCTCAAAAAGCAAATAAATAAAATGAAATAAATAAAATTATCAAACAATCATCATTTTGCCTTATTTCCAAGTTTGGAATAAAATATTTTGAAGTTCAGGAAAGTCTTTTCTTCTTTCCTTATGTAAATTAGACCTTCCTCCTGATATGCTCCCAGAATACCTACATATATGTTTTGTAGCACTTATCACAATTATAATTTTATGCATTACTTTTATATTCTTTGTTAGGGAATCACATGATTATGGAGGCTGAGAAGTCCCACGATCTGTAGTTGGCAAGCTGGAGACTTAGGAGAGCTGATGGGGGTAGTTCTAGTCTGAATGCCTGAGAACCAGAAGAGCTAATGGTATAAATTCTAGCCACCAAACCAGCAGGCTTGAGACCTAAGAAGAGTGAAGGCAGGACAAAGATCCATGTCCCAGCTCAAGGTAGTCAAGCAGAAGGAGTTTCCTCTTACTCAGCCTTTTTGTTCAAGTCTTCAACTGATTGGATGATGCCCAATCACATTAGGGAGGGCAGCCTGCTTTACTCAGTCTATGAATTCAAACGTTAATGTTAATCTCATCCGGAAACACGCTCACAGATACAGGATAATGTTTGATCAAATGTCTGGGCAGCCCATGGCCTAGTCAAGTTGACACATAAAGTAGTCACCACAGATTAAAAAGCACCATGGGAGCGGGGACCTCCAGATTTGTATCTGCAGCGACCTTCGAACGCTTCAGTTAGATATGTCTTATTAGTATCTTAAACTTGAATAAGGCTGAAATTGAACTCCTGATTTTTCTCTGTAATCACAGCTACCTCCATATTCCATTCAAATGCTCCATTCAAAGACTTATTTGATGTTCTTGATTCCTGTCTTTCCATCTTGCTTTCTACTGTACCAGCAAGTTTATTTGGTCCTCCCACTAAAATATGTTACTAATTCATCCATTTCTTTCTCTCTGTACTGTATCTACCACTCTCATCTTTTGCCTAGTCTGTTGTAGCTTATGTATTAGTCTCCTGCCTCAATTCTTGATTCCAACAAGATTTTGAGAAATCAATTCTCAATTTTCAGAAACTCTGTACCTATTAATCAGTAACTCCCCATTCCCCCTTCCCTTATCCTCTATTCTACTTTCTGTCTCTATGAATTTACCTATTCTAGGTACCTCATATAAATGGATTCATATCATATTTGCACTTTTGTGCATGCTTTCTTTCTCTTCGCATAATATTTTCAAGGTTCCTCTATATTGTAGTGTGTATCAGAATTTCATTACTTTTTAAAGTTGAATAATATTTCATTGTATGTCTATACAATATTTTATTTATCCATTCATTTGTTGATGGACACTTGGTTTGTTGCCATCTTTTGGCTATTGTGAATAATGCTGCTATGAACATTTGTATGCAAGTATCTGTTTGAATCCCTGCTTTCAATCCTTTGGGAATATACCTACTGGAATTGCTGAGTCCTATTACCATTTGAGCATAATCATATAATTCTACGTTTAACTTTTGAGGAACCACTTTGGGGTTCACTTTTTGTATACAGGCATCCAATTGTTCTAGCACCATTTGTTGAAAAGATCATTATCCTCCCTGGATTATGGTATTCTGTTGAAAGTTAATTGAGTGGGCTTTTTTCTGTATCTCTCTTCTGTTCTCTAGACCTTTGTGTCTATACTTAGCCAATATCACATTGTCTTGGTTTCTATGACTTTATTTTAAATCTTGAAATCAGGTAGTATAAGACTTACAGACTTGTTCTTTTTCTGAAAATTATTTTGGCTTTTCTAGGTCTTTGCACTTCAATATACATTTTAGAATCAGCTTGTTAATTTCTAAGACGTCTGTAGGAATTTTTGATTTGGATTGAATCGAATCTCTTGTTCAATCTGGGGAAAACTAACATCTTAATAGTGAACCTTTCAATTATAGACATGTATTTCTCTCCACTTATTTAGGTCTTTGCTTCTTCTCAGTAATGCTTTGTAGTTTTTCATGTATGTGTCGTGCACATATTTACATATTTTGTTAAATTTGTCCCTAAATGTTTCATATTTTTAAGTGTTATAATAAATGGTACTTAAAACTTTTAAAACTTTTAAATTGTTTGCTGTTGACATATAGAAATACAATTTATTTGTGAATATTGGCCTTCTGATACATTGTTAAGCTTATTTTTATTGCTATTATATTTATTTATTTATTTAATTTTTTTAAAAAAGATTTTATTTATTTATTTGACAGAGAGAGACACAGTGAGAGAGGGAACACAAGCAGGGGGAGTGGGAGAGGGACAAGCAGGCTTCCTGCAGAGCAGGGAGCCCGATGCTCAACTCGATCCCAGGACTCTGGGATCATGACCTGAGCTGAAGGCAGACGCTTAACAACTGAGCTACCCAGGCACCCCATATTTTTATGGCTATTATATTTAAAGATTCCATGGGATTTTCCATATAAATAATCATGTTATCTGCAAATAAAAACAGTTCTACTTCTTTCTAAACAGTAGAAATTTCCTTCTTTTTCCTGTTTCATTGTCTTACCTAGAATCTTCAGTACAGTGTTAAATAAAGGTGGAGAGAGTGGACGTTCTTCCTGATCTTAGGGGGAAAAGATTCAATCTTTCACCTTTAAGTGATGTTAACTGTATATTTTTCATAGATGCCTTTCATCAAGTTGAGAAAATTCTGTTTTATTCTTAGTTTGTTGGAAGTTTTTTTTGTTTGTTTGTTTTTTAAGTCATGAATGACTGTTGGGGCGCCTGGGTGGCTCAGTCGATTAAGCATCTGCCTTCAGCTCAGGTCATGGTCTCAGGGTCCTGGGATTGAGTCCTGCATGGGCTCCTTGCTCAGTGGGGAGTCTGCTTCTCCCTCTGGCTGCCGCTCCCCCTGCTTGTGCTCTCTCTCTCTTTCTGACGAATAAATAAATAAAATCTTTATTTTATTTTTTTAAAATATTTTTTTAAAGATTTTATTTATTTATTTGACAGAGAGAGACACAGAGAGGGAACACAAGCAGGAGGAGTGGGAGAGGGAAAAGCAGACTCCCTGCTGAGCAGGGAGCCCCATGCGGGACTCGATCCCAGGACCCTGGTACCATGACCTGAGCTGAAGGCAGATGCTTAACCACTGAACCACCCATGTGCCCCTAAATAAAATCTTTAAAAAACAACCATGAATGAATGTTGAATTTTGTGAAATGCTTTTTCTGACACTATTAATATAATTATATGGTTTTACCTTTTTTTTTTTAAAGATTTATTTATTTATTTGAGGGAGAAAGAGAGAGAGCATGGGGAAGGGGGGGGCAGAGGGAGAGAGAGAATCTCAAGCAGACTTCCTGCTGAGGCAGAGCTTGAGGTGGGGCTCGGTGGAGAACATGACCTGAGCTGAAATTAAGAGTCACAGGCTTAACTGACTGAGCCACCCAGGCGCCCCTGGTTTTACTTTTTATATGGATTGATTTTCAAATGTTGAACTAACTCTGGATTCCAGGATAAACTACTTGTGTGTGTGTGTGTGTGTGTGTGTGTATGCAGGTTTGATGTTTAAATATATTGTTAAGGATTTTGCGTCTATGTTCATGAGGAATAATGACATATATTCTTCTTGTAATATCTTTATCTAGTTTTACTATCAGAGGAATGATAGCCTGATAAAGTCAGTTGGGAAGTGTTTATGCTTTCTGTAAGAGTTTGTGTAGAATTGGAATTATTTTTGTTTGAAAGTTTCATAGCCTTCACCATTGAATCCATCTGGGCCTAGACACTTTTCTATGGGCAGATTTGTAGCTATAAATTTAATATCTTTAACGGATATAGGGATATTCAGGTTATCAACTTCTTGAATGAGCTTTGGAAGTTTTCATTTTTCAAGGATTTTCATGTAAGTTATTAAATTTATAGGTAAGTTATTCATAATCTTTATGATGTCTTTAGAATCTGTGGTGATGTCTCCCCTCCCCTTTTCATTCCTGGTATTTACAAGTTGTGTAATTTTTTTTCTTAAGTCTGGCTAGAGGCTTATCAATTTTATTAAAGTTTTAAAAGAAACAGGTGTTGATTTTATTGGTTTTCTGTATTTTTCTACTTTCTATTTCATTCATTTCCTACACTTTTATTTATAATTTACTTTCTTCTGTTTGCTTTGGGTTTGATTTTCTTTTCTTTTTCTAGTTTCTTACAGTAGAAGTTTAGATCATTGATTTAGACTTTCTTTTTTAATATAAGCACATTATGATATATATATTTCTCTTTAAGACTGTTTTAGCTGCATCTCACAATTTTGATATGTTGTGTTTTTGTCTTTATTTACTTCAAAATAAAATTTTTTTTCTAATTTCTCTTGGGTTTTATCCTTTGACCCTTGGATTATTTAGAATTATGTTGTTTAATTTCCAAATATTTGGGGATTTTCCAGATACCATTCTGTTATTGATTTCTAGTTTTATTTGGTTGTGGTCAGAGAACATGCTAGATATATAATTTAAATTCTGTATTTATATTGAAATTTGCCTTATAGCCAAAAGTATAGCTCATCTTGGTGAATGTTCCATATATACTCAAGAAGAATGTGTCTTCCACTGTTGGGTGCAGTGTTCTATAAATGTCAATCAGGTCAGACTGGCTGATAGAGTTGTCTGAGTCTCCTATATCTATTTCTGCCTACTTGTGCTACTACTTACTAAGAGAGGAGCGCTTCAATTCCCAGTATGTTTGTAGGCTTTTCTATTTTTCCTATTAATTATATCAGTTCTTGATTTATGTATTGTCAGGCTCTATCATTATTAATATATATTTACAATTATTATATTTTCTTAATGAATTGGCCTCTTTATCCTTAGGAAATGTTCCTCTTTATTCTGATAATACTTCTTGTTCTTTTTTTTTTTTTTTAAGATTTTATTTATTTATTTGAGAGAGAGAGAACATGAGCAGGGGGAGGGGCAGATGGCAAGGGAGAAGCAGACTCCACCCTGCCCCCCAGTAGCAAGCCCAATGCAGGACTAGATCCCAGGACCCTGCTTTCATGACCTGAGCTGAAGGCAAATGCTTAACCAATTGAGCCACCCAGGCGCCCACTTCTTGTTCTAAAATCTGCTTAATCTGGGGACACCTGGGAAGCTCAGTTGGTTAAGCATTTGACTCTTGATTTTAGCTCAGGTCATGATCTCAGGGTCCTGGGATCAAGTCCTGCATAGGGCTCTCTGCTCAGCGGGGAGACTGATTCTCCCTCCCCCCTTGCCTGCCGCTCTCTCTCTGTCAAATGGATAAATAAAATCTTTTAAAAAAAATAAAAAAATAAAAAAATAAAAATAAATGAAATCCACTTAATCTGATGCTAATAAAGGCACTTCAACTTTCTAATGATTCACATTTGCATGTTATATCTTTTTTCCTTTTTTATTTTAACCATCTGTGTCTTTATATTTAATGTGGGTTTCTTACTGTATATAGTATATCATTGAGCCTTTAAAAAAAATTCAACCTGGGGCACCTGGGTGGCTCAGTTTGTTAAGTGACCATCTTTGGATTTCAGCTCCGGTCATGATCTCAGGGTCATGAGACCCAGCCCAGAGTGGGCTCTGTGCTGGGTGTGGAGCCTGCTTAAGATTCCTTCTTGCCCTCTCCCTCTGCCCCTGCCCCTCCTTCCCCCTTGCATGTGCATGCTCTCTCTCTCTAATAAAAAAATAATAATTAAAAAAATCCATCTGACATTCTCTGCTTTTTAAGTGTTCAAACCATTTACATTTAATGTAATTATTTATATGGCTAGGTTTAAATGTACCATCTTGCTAGTTGTGTTCTATTTGTCTCAACTGCTTTTTTCCTTTTTAAAATTTTCCTGACTTACTTTAGATTGAATTTTTTTCCTGATTTCATTTTATCTCCGTTAGGCTTATAGCACTTAATTTTCAAATTTTAATGATTACTCTAGGACATACATATACTTTAAAACTTTTTGCAGTCCCCTTACAAATAATATCATAACATTTTACATATAGCATAAAAATTTACAATATTTGTTTACCTTTCTCCCCCTTTCCTTTGTGCTACTATTATGTTTTACTTCTACATATGCTATATAGCCACAATAATTGTTATTTTTACTGTATAAAATATGTTTAATACTTAATACATTTATATTCTTACTGTATAAGTATAAATATAGTTATTCTTGCTATAGTTACTTATCCTTTTTTAACAACTTTACTGAAATATAATTGGCATAAAATCTCCATATTTAAAGCATATAATTTGCTAATTTTTTACATAAGCATGTCTGTGAGACCAATACTACAGTCAAGGTAATAAACATATTCATCACCTCCAAAAGTTCCCCATGCTCCTTTGTAATCTCTCCTTCTTCCCGTGCCTGTCCCTGTTGAGATGATTTTATGAGTTTTTCTTTTACAACCTGTTAATATGGTGAATTACTCCTTTAATCTACTAATCCTTCCTTTTGGTTCTTTCCCTAGCCTTGGATAGTTTCCTCACATGTATGCACCTTTCAAAACCCAGCTGAGTACTTGCCAGGACCTTCTACAGATGTCTGCAGTTCTCCCATGCTCAAGCTGGTTCCTCTCCAGGACCCTGCCACACAAACTCTAGCCACCTGGGCCTTCTTGGACACCCAACAGCATCTCCCCAGCTCAGGAAGACTCCTAGGCTCTGCCTGGCTTTCCCCTTCCTATGCAGTAGCCTGAAAACAGAAGGTTCTCGGTGAACAGGAAGCAATGCTCACACTCAGCTGAAGTTGGGGGAGCTGTCTGGCAGAGACTATGAGGATGGGTGGGACATGCAAGTGAGAAGTACAGTGGACTGAGGGGGGCATTGCAAGGTCTAGGGACAGTTATTTGAGGGAGGGAGAGTGAATCGGGTATAAAAACCTTACAAAAAGAGGCCAATGATGAGAAGCTGGGAAGGGAAGAGAAATGAACATGTATTGACCCTAGTGCTGGCTGCCCAGGCTGACATGCCGGCAATCTTGCCGCCAGCCCAATCATGGTTTTGTCCCTAAATTCACTCCATGCAATTTACAGATGAGGCATCTTCCTTTTAATCACTCTCATCCTCATGAAATTGAGAGTGACTGTTAGAGACCCATTAGCCATCACTACACTATTGCTTGGGAAGGAGACAAGTGTGAAGGCTTCAGAGGACCCCTGATCCACTTAGGACCGAAGCTCCTGTAAGAACTCCGGAGCCCTCTGGAATTGGTTAGGAGGCTATACTCCATGTTTTTGGCTACTGTATGTGGCAAGCCTGATTCCTCTTGTTTTTGACTTCTCTAGAGAATCCTGCTTTTATACTGGAATATTAGAACTTTCTATCCTCCTGGATATAGGTACTTGAGGGCAGATTCTATTGCAGGGGAGAGGGAAAAGGCTGAGAGGAAAAGCATAGTTTTCGGTGGATGATGCAGATGGAGTGTAGAAGATTAAGCAGTTGACCATGACATGGAGGTCCAGCAAGAAGTAACAAGTGGAGCCCTCAGGGCAATCCAAGAGTATTACAGATCTGGACAAGCAGTCAGCAGCCTGCATCAAGGCTTGCCGACTACATGGAGGAAATAAAGATTTATCACCCTCCTGGGCACCACATTATCTCTCCCAGGTGCCCTGCCTATCATTGGCTCCTTGGATACAGAGTTTTGGAACACAAGATTATTGGCATTGGTGAAGTCTACATTATTCATGCATTCTTTCTCTTAACAGCTTGTAGAAACCACAATTCCAGTCTTTACAGTCTTTAGAGGAGTTCTGCATTTGCACAGAACATCTCACTGATTAAGTCTAAAACGAGGAAGAGTGAGAAGAACTTAGGGAAAGGACAAAGTGAATCTCCTCCCTTGTGCATTGTAAAACTTAAAACATTATGCTCAGGGATAAATAATGAGGCAGGAAATAGATAAACAGATTGTTTTTTCTTGAGTAAGCATGTGCTTCTTCTCATGTCAGCATTTGGTTTCTTTAGGGGTTATGCATAATATCCCATGAACATCGCTCTCACTGCTTTCCCACGTTGTCTTATAATCATTTATGCTGCTCGCCACACCAGAGTGAGATTTTTGTGGACAGAAATGGAGTCTTATTAATCTCTGTATCCCCAACACCTAGCAGTGATGAATGATGAAAATTATTTTCTTACCAAGCATGTATTATTCCAGAAGTCATTTGAATTAGAAATTCCTTCATAGCAAACATCATCTTTCTTTTCTAGTGTAAGTAGGAAGTCACTCGGAACAATCCCTCACAGGCATTTAGTGAATGTTGATGATGCTAATGATGACATCTAGTTTCCATGGCAACATGAGCTTATACTTACAGTGTTTCTTGGACTACATGAAATTTGGAAAAAATATACGCTTCTTCCCACATTGTGAGAAAATCTTTTGTATTACAGTATTTCTATCACCTTATCTTCTTTCTAAACGTGTTTATCCTAAGTAGTTGAATCAATGATTGACATATTGTGGAAGATAATGAGGCGAAATTTAAAATTGGTATTGGGTGGGGGTGGGGAAGGAGGGAAAACAGAGGGAAGGGAGGTGGATTGTTAAAAATATATAGATGGCAAACTCATTGCAGCACACATTCCCTTTCTCCCTTTTTCTCCTTGCATTGCCCCATTCTGATCCCCATCAACTCAACTAAATCCAACTTTTTTTTTTTTTTTTAAGAGAGAGTGTGCGAGTGCGTGCACGCATGGTGGTGGGGGAGGTTGTGGGGGAGGGCAGAGGGAGAGAATCTTAAGCAGACTCTGCGCTGAGTGTGGAGCCCAGTGGGGGAGGGGGGGCTCGATCTCATGACCCTGAGATCATGACCTGAGCTGAAATCAAGAGCCCACCACTTAACCGACTGAGCCACCCAGGCGCCCCAATCCAACTTTCTTCAAACCTTGAAATCACTTTACTTTCTGTATAGAGCATACTGAAAACTGTGAAAGGGGGATCTAAGCTCCTCCCCCATTTAAAATCCTTTAGAAGCTCCCATTGCCTTCAACCATGATAGAAGCTCATCGGCTGGGCACAGCAAGCCCTTCTTCAGAGGGCCTTTAGCTACTCTTTCTTCTGTCTCCCAGCTCCCCCAGTTTGCACCTTCTGCTCAAGCTCTCTTTAATTTTCTGAACCTTGCTGGTTAACTTGGAATAGGTTATCCCTTTATCACCCAATAAGCTTATGTTTCAATTTCAAATCTTACTTCAGGCCTCACCTTCCCCAGAAATCATTTGGGATTCCCTCTCACTCCGGTTTAGGTGCTGACCCATGTACTGCAGGACACCTTGAGTACCTTGTACCATTGAATTGAGGCTGCTGTTGTGTAAACCGAGTCCCTCAGTGGACAGCGAACACTTTGAGAGTAGGAACTGTGTCTTTTAGCTCTAAATCCCCAGCCCCAGAATAGCTTCAGGCTAATTGAGTAGGCTCTCAACTATTGCTTCTGAGTGAATGAGTGAAGTGGTCCAGTGATGCCTGGGACTCCTTATGCTCAAGTTCTACCTCTAGTGGAGTTGTTTTAATACATTAGAGAAATGTGATGTTAAAACTTAATTCTGTGGAAAAGAGTCAGAACATGTAGCATTGCTAATAGGTCCAAATCTAAAAGGAAGCATCTGCCTCAGGTCTTGGCAGATTTCCTTACCTCCCTCTAATCTGTTCTTTAATCCAACAGATGTGTGAGTACTGCAACCTCAAGATGATTAATAACTCAAGGATTGGAGGAGGGGAGTATTTTTGTACTTTTTTTTTTTTTTTTACCAGTACTTCGGACTCAAATCTTTCCATTTCCATGTGTGAGAA
The DNA here is from genome assembly GCF_054177405.1 of Leptonychotes weddellii. Taxonomy (NCBI): domain Eukaryota; kingdom Metazoa; phylum Chordata; class Mammalia; order Carnivora; family Phocidae; genus Leptonychotes; species Leptonychotes weddellii. The sequence continues at coordinate 2,642 of NW_027740928.1, read as the reverse complement.
CAATTTTATTTTCTTCTATTGAGGTGGGTGCCTCTATAGGTTTAGTTGTGAGCAACTGTTAAGAATTGATAGTTACTTGTTAGCTACGGAAGAAATGACAAATGGGTGTAGGCTCCCGGGATCCAGCAGAGAAGACGGTCCAGGAGTCAGAGCAGGTGGTGATGTCCTCACCACTTGAGGACATTTAGGAAAGAATAGTTAGTTTAGACGAATCTGAACACAAGAAAAAATCAGCTCCGTGTGTTGAGGTCACCCTTGGTTGACTTCTTTATCGAGTTAGGTACCTAAACATATGACTGTGACCCCCTGGGAGGCCTTGGAATTACTGAAAAGGACTTGAAGTCCAAGCGAAAACTTGTATTTTCTCAATCATCAGATAGTAAAAATACAATTCCTGGCGTATGAAGGTTTCTATGCTTAAAAGATTGGGAACAGATCTCGGTAAACTAGTAGTTCTCATCCTGGGCTGTAAGCACTAATTTTGTATTTGTGTAGCACGTTATAATACAAGAATATTTTACCTGCACAAATTTATGATATTCACCATAACTCTGTAGGATAGTATGATGGGTATCTCCAGCGTTCAGATGTGACTTGTATTTGGTTTCATGAATTTGATTCAGTTAAGATAAATTGCAAATTCCATGGCTCTTGGTCTTCTGCTTTCATATCTACATTATAAAGAGGTCTCTGTGCAGAAGGTGGGGAAGGGGGAGGAAATCCAAAACCAAGAATTGAGAAAGATGGGACCAGATATAAAATACATACTTCTAAAGAATCAGAGAAAAGGAAGAACAGAGCTGGGTCCAAGGCTGGGTTCTTCTGCTTAACAGTGGTATCGCAAACTAAGGGATTCTGGAAGTATGATTTAATTAAGAAATTGAACAAAGGTACATTATGGCCAACTAACCATAAATATTTATGCTTAAAAAAATACTCCACACTCATTAAAAAGTGCTTTTCTTTTGCATTCAAGACAGACTGAAAATTATGCTGTTGAAGATTTATTTTGAGAATGGATATTAGAGACAAATGAAAAGGTTACATTCTGAAGGTTGTAGATCTAAGGATGAACTTCAAACTTGTATTCCAGTACCAAGGAAGGAAACAGATGTGACACACATTTAATAAAAAATTTAGTGCCTTTCTTGAATCATTAGAATATTTATTCTAGTCAGCCGCATAATAATGAGTGTGTAATTTCTGCAGGGGAATCTGTAATTATCTGACCCAATCTATGCTAATGTAAGCATTTCAAAATTGATCATCATCTCTTGTTTAGTTTAGTTAGAAGAGTAGGGAGTAGCAACCCACAGAGAAATGGATATTCTATGGAAGTCCTCCAAGTAGCTAATAATAGAAATAACTATGATTTATTATTGTTTATTAAGGGCAAAGTAGTTTACTAAGCCCTCTGTCTACTATCTATCTATATAAATTATTAGGAAATTCTTATTAGGTATTAAAAATTAACATTTTAAAAAATAAAGTTTAAATAAGAATTGCCCTAGTTTTTACAAAAAAAAAAAAAAAAAAGTTTAAATAAGGTGAATGACCAAAGTCACACAGGCAAAACTCAGTAGGAAATAGAACAGGGATTTGAACTCAGAGTCTGAACCCAATGTCTATGCTTATGCAAGTTACTACTAAAATGAGCAATGTACAATTTTCCCTGGGAATCTCTGGAACTGAAATCTAGGTCTGGCCATTCTAAATACATTGTCTCATGTTTAGCTGTCAATGTTATAAACTTGATCTGAAATGAGAAGTTTGGATGCATTCTCTTCAACAGTCACTAGATGGAGCCAGTGCACTGAAAAGCTATCAGTCTTTTTGGAGACCAGCACACCCGATTTATTCTAGGAAGTCAGCAAAGGCTGGTTTTGATTGGAAAAGTGCTAAAAAGATCACTCCCTCTGACAGCTGGCTTTTTTTCCTTTCTGGATAATGTAGATGAAGAGGAAGATGAGAGGTCTCTGGAGGTGTAGAGAATTGCTAGAGCCAAGAGCTATGTGGGATGAATGCATAATCAACGAATTCTGTTCTTTCCCAGGAGTGGTTTTAATAATCTGATGTGTGGCTGGGCTGGTGGGTTGTGGAAGCAGAGCATGATATTACCCTTCTCTGTGTGATCTGCCTTAGAGATTCCAGCCTTTCACATTACATAAAACTGAGTGTACCTCATTGAATCTCTTCCATTTTTAAAGTCAGCAATGGCTGGTTTTATATATAATTAGTTATATTAATATTAATATACTAATGTATTTTTTTATATATGCAAAATGACTTACTCAAGGTCACACAGGTATTTAATGAGAGAACCCAGGTCTTGTGCCTGCAACATCATGGTTCTTCACACGGCATCATATAGCCACCGCACAAACGTGCAGTCATAATCACTAGGACTAGAAATGCCCACCCGGTTGTGCTGGGTAACATGTGTCTAAATAGGTCCAACAAAATAAGGAATTGGCAGTCCTGAGTGGGGCAATGGTTAAAGAAAGAAAAATATGGGGCGGAGCAAGATGGCGGAGGAGTAGGAGACCTGGATTTCGTCTCCTCTCAGGAATTCAGCTGGATAGGGATCAAACCATTCTGAACACCTACAAACTCAACAGGAGATCGAAGAAAAGAAGAGCAAC
>NW_027740927.1:0-308 GCF_054177405.1 Leptonychotes weddellii | reverse complement strand
TACTCCTTTATCGTCTTTTAAAAAATCATGTCCTCTATGTGGGATCCTTCTGTCCATTTCCCCCAGTCCCTTCTCTTCAGCACAGCACTTCCTTTGTACCAGCCGCCCCCCGCCCCGCGCAGGCAGCCCAGAGTGTGCAGGGCAGCCTCCCGCTGCCATCCTGCTCTCCCTTCTAGATGCCGAACGTGCCCTGCGACCTGCACCCCTCAGCCTGACCAGCCTGGCCCGCGTGGCACGGTGGCAGGCACATCCTCAATACCCCACACCACCGGTGGGGGTGCTGTGAGCAGGACAGGTATGAGGAGCCG
>NW_027740926.1:0-308 GCF_054177405.1 Leptonychotes weddellii | reverse complement strand
CATCGGGCTCCCTGCTCGGCAGGGAGTCTGCTTCTCCCTCTGACCCTCCTCCCTCTCATGCTCTCTGTCTCTCATTCTCTCTCTCTCAAATAAATAAATAAAATCTTTAAAAAAAAAAAAAAGAATCTGCTATTAACTGTTATTTCTAGGGAGTAGGAGGGAGAAGGGCTTCACCTTTCCCTTTACCCTTTGGGTACCATTGGAAACAAACCAACTCCAAATTACTAGCTCTCCTCTTCCCTCTTCCTCACATAATGAAGAGTAGACCAAATGGTAGCTGAGCACTTTCTTCTCCTGGCAGCCAGGGC
>NW_027740925.1:0-308 GCF_054177405.1 Leptonychotes weddellii | reverse complement strand
CCCAGCAGCCCAGAACCAGCAGGAGACAGACCCTGCTGTTCATGATGATGGTGTAGCGCAGGGGGTTACAGATGGCCACGTAGCGATCAAAGGATGTCACCGCCAGGAAGATAAACTCCACTGTCCCCAAGAAAAAAAAGAAGTATGTTTGGGTGATGCAGCCAGCAAAGGATATGGTCTTCTTGTCCTCTAGGAGACAAGCTAACAGCTTTGGGGTAACTGAGGTGGTGTATGAAATGTCCAAAAACGACAAATTACTGAGGAAGAAGTACATTGGGGTTTGGAGGCGATTATCAGCCCAGATTAAG
>NW_027740924.1:0-308 GCF_054177405.1 Leptonychotes weddellii | reverse complement strand
GCATCGGGCTCCCTGCTCGGCAGGGAGTCTGCTTCTCCCTCTGACCCTCCTCTCTCTCATGCTCTCTGTCTCTCATTCTCTCTCTCTCAAATAAATAAATAAAATCTTTAAAAAAAAAAAAAAAGTTATGTTTAAGACATTTTAGTGATTTGAAATGTAGTGACTTTAATCATTATTTGACGATTGTATACCACATACATATAGTTGTACTTCCTAGAAAATTTACATGAGTTTTTAATAGAGACTGCCTGCCTCAGAGGGGAGGACAGTATCTTTTACTTTGCATTTGTTTTAACCTTTTTGTTTTT
>NW_027740923.1:0-308 GCF_054177405.1 Leptonychotes weddellii | reverse complement strand
TGAAGCCAACCACCCCTTCCAAAACAACAACAAAAACTTACATCAAAACTCTGTATTTAGTAACATAATTAAAGAAGTAAATCAGTTTAATTTTACTTATTGTGGATGTGAATATTTTCAACAACAATCTCCAAAAGTATCTTTGGATCAATCCAACTAATCATTTGAGAATCAGAAGTGGAAATTTTTTTTTTTTTTTAAGATTTTATTTATTTATTTGAGAGAGAGAATGAGATAGAGAGAGAGAGCATGAGAGGGGGGAGGGTCAGAGGGAGAAGCAGACTCCCTGCCGAGCAGGGAGCCCGATG
>NW_027740922.1:0-308 GCF_054177405.1 Leptonychotes weddellii | reverse complement strand
TGAGCCACCCAGGTGCCCCTATGCTCATTAGATTTTTAAGAGTAACTTAAAACTCTTAAGAGAAATAAAGTGTATATTCTTCACATTCCTTGAGAGGGAAATTGGAATTAAAAAAAAAAACCACTCAATTTTAAAAACAGAAAAAAAATACAGTAAGAAATATATAGAGAAAAATCAGGGTTAATGAATCACAAAACATCGAAATAGTCCTAATGTATTAGTAAGTGATAACTTTAAACAACTCATCTCTCTGGCTAAGAGTGATCATACTGATTGAAAGTATTTCCGGGGCGCCTGGGTGGCTCAGT
>NW_027740921.1:0-308 GCF_054177405.1 Leptonychotes weddellii | reverse complement strand
CCCCAGACGTCCCGTTTGACCTCCTGAGAAGCGCTCCGCGGGATCGCTGGGTGGAGCTGGCATCCACCCCCTGGAAGAGAGCCCTGCCGAGCTGCCCTGGGGACACTGAGGTTGTGGGTGTGACCGACGGCCCACGGACAGCTTCTGTGCAGGTGGTTCTGCTGGTCCTTGACAGTTTCCCTCCAGCACAGCAAGGCATCTGGGGACAGGGGAAGACACGTCCTGAAACGCATCCAGCACAGAAAAGGCCAGGCCTGGGGACGTCACCGAGGAACTCACACTTAAGTTGTGGCATTGAATGAGGAATG
>NW_027740920.1:0-308 GCF_054177405.1 Leptonychotes weddellii | reverse complement strand
TAAATAAATAAATGCCACCTCAGCTCTAAGAAAGAAAGCTCTCTAGACCACTGAAAATATGTTCAATGAAATTTTCACTTGTGTTCCAGTATGTGTGGGTTTCTAGGAAGATAGGGACAAATGCCAATTTCAGACAATGTTTAACATGTAATATCATGATTAATATGTAGGTGACATGAGCCTCTGTATTGTAAAATGATAATTTTTGAGAAAAATGAAATGATAATATGAATGATATATTCATAAGGAATGAGTAAGGTAGATATAAATTAAATTGATTCACTGACACTAATTTTTAATTGAAGTTT
>NW_027740919.1:0-308 GCF_054177405.1 Leptonychotes weddellii | reverse complement strand
CTGGGCTCATAAAATGAGAAGTGATCTTTCATTTACTTTTTTCTGAAAAACTTGGTGTACTATTAGTAATATTCCTTCCTTAAATATTTAGAATTAACAAATAAAGCCATCTGAGTTTACAGCCATCAAAAAGAATGAAATCTTGCCATTTACAACAATGTGAATTATTTATTTATTTATTTATTTATTTATTTATTTATTTAAAGGTTTTGTTTATTTGACAGAGAGAAAGACAGCCAGAGAGGGAACACAAGCAGGGGGAGCGGGAGAGGGAGAAGCAGGCTTCCCGCTGAGCAGGGAGCCCGATG
>NW_027740918.1:0-308 GCF_054177405.1 Leptonychotes weddellii | reverse complement strand
AAGACCAATGTGAATATGCCCAGCAGAAGCAACTGCAACAGTCTGAGGCCCATTCCTGAGAGGGTCCCAGTGAGAGGCTCCAGCTTTATTTATTCCCATCACCTGCCCTCAGGCATCCCACTAGATCACAGAATCATAAATTTCAGATCAAGCCACCTGAATGCTCTCTACAATGTTCCCAGAAGAGGGTACATCCTGTTTGCGTTTGCATTCCTCCAGATACTTAGAACTCAGCCCATCCAGACACCCCATTTCATTGTATTAGATCTAGCATAAGGTACTAATTAACACTGGCAGAGAATCTCTCT
>NW_027740917.1:0-4690 GCF_054177405.1 Leptonychotes weddellii | reverse complement strand
TGACCTGAGCCGAAGGCAGTCGCTTAACCAACTGAGCCACCCAGGCGCCCCTAAATATGTGACTTTTAAATATTTGTCTCTTAGTCCTGTGGCTTGTCTTTTGATCTTCTTAACAGTGTCTTCCATAGAGCAGAAGTTTTAAATTTTTATGAAGTGCAATTTATCAATTCTTTTTTTTATGGCTCATGATTTTCTTATTAGAAATATTTGCCTAACCGAAGGTCACAAAGATTTTATCATATGATTTCTTCTAGAATTTCTATATTTTTAAGTTTTACATCTAGGTCTATGACCCATTTGAGCTAATTTTTGTATATGGTGAAAATATGGAGTAAAGTTCATTTTTTAAAACATAGATATGAATTTATTCCAGTATTGTATCTTTTTTCCGCTGAATTACCTTTGTACCTTTTTGAAAATTAATTGTCCATATATGTGTGGGCCTACTTTTACACTCTTTATTCATTTGTATTGATCTTTTTGTCTATATGTCTATATGTTTATATATCTTTATATCTATCTTTTGTCTATAAAACCTGTCTTTTTTGTTGATTTTGTACTAAGTCTTGAAATGAAGTAATACAAAGCCTCCAACTTTATTCTTCTCTTTAAAAGTTGTTTTGACTATTGCAGTACCTTTTCCTAAAGTTTTAGAATCAGCGGTTAATTCCTACAAAAAGCCCGATAGGGCTTTGATTGGTTCATATTGACTCTATATATTAATTTGGGGAGAATCAACATGTTGACAATACTGAATCTTTTGATCTATGAATGAAGTATATTTCTCTATTTGGGTCTTCATTAATGTCTCTCAGCAATTTTTTTTTTTAAAGATTTTATTTATTTATTTGAGAGAGGGAGAATGAGAGAGAACACATGAGAGGGGATAGGGTCAGAGGGCAAAGCAGACTCCCTGCCGAGCAGGGAGCCCGATGCGGGACTCGATCCAGGGACTCCAGGATCATGACCTGAGCCGAAGGCAGTCGCTTAACCAACTGAGCCACTCAGGCGCCCATCAGCAATGTTTTTTTGTCAGTGTATATCTTTTATCAGATTTATCCCTAAGTATTTACTATTTTTGGTGCTATGGTAAAGGTCTGTTTTATTTCAATTTCTGATTTGTTACAGGGTAATATTTGCTTCATAGAATGTGTTGGTAACCACTGTCTCCTTTTAAACTTTCTGGAAGAGTTCATAATATTTCCTTATTATCCTTTTAATATCTGTAGGACCTGTAATGATGTCACCTCTATCATTCTTGATATTTGTAATATGTGTTTTCTTTTTTCCTCATCAGTCTAATGGTTTATCAATTTTATTGATCTTTTCAAAGAACCAGCTTTGGATTTTATTGATTCTATTATTTTTCTGTTTTCTATTTCACTGACTTTCACTTGATCTTTATTATTTCCTTGCCTCTTCTTATTTTGGGCTTAATTTGCTCTCCTTTTTCTAGTTTTTTAAGGTGGAAATTGAGTTAATTGATTTGAGACTTTTCAAATATAGGCATTTAGTAATGTACTGCTTTAGTTGTATCCCATGAGGGAAAATTATAAACTATCTAGAAACAATGAAGAGTCAGACATTCCATGCCCAAATCTATGGGACACAGTGAAAGGCTTATGTAAAAGAAACGTTATAAACTTAAGTGCCTTAATAATTAAAGATGCTGAAAAATAAATATGTACTCATCTTTAAGATGGATAACACAAAACTATATATTAATGAGAATAAGAATTAGAAAGAGGACATAATAAAAGTCCAGGGAGAATTTTTTTTTTCTAGCGAAGTATGAATTACCAGAATTAAGAAGTGAAAAACATAAATAGACCAATTTCAAATACAAGAGATTGAAATTGTGATTAAAATTTGACCACTGAAAAGTCACCAAGAACAGATGGGTTCATAACTGAATTTTATATAAACTAAAGAACAGTTAATTAACATGTTATTTAAACAAGTCCAGGAACAAGAAAATGATGTAAAGCTCTCCCAGCTCATTTTACACTGCCCTATAACTTAAATTCAAAACCTAAGAACATTGACAAAAGAAAATTATAAATGTATAAATTCTAAATAAAAAATAAGCACATAAAATCCAGGAATATATCAAAGAAAAACCAGGTGCTCTATCCGCATAATCCATTACATTTAGGATGATTAGGGTTATGTCCAAGTGCCCCTTTAAGACATTACTCCAAAGCATGCTGTGAGAAGAGTCATTAAAACTCTAATTTGATCATTGAGGGTTGGACTTCATTTGTTTTACAATTTTATCACTCTAGAAACCAGAAACACAAATTTTCTTTACTGTTACTGGTTGCCCGATCCTACTTTAGTGTGAAACGTCAAAAATATATGTCCCCAAATTAGAAAATGGGCAGTTTGATCCTCCAACTTTATTTACAGCATGTACGTTCAGTGTGCAAAGTCAGCCCTCCTCCACAATCTGCTTCTAACTTCTGTTTGGGGACCACTCATGCTTCCCTGTTAATTGGGCCATCTGGGGGGCAAAGCTTTGTTATTCATTTAATGACCACAGATGATCCCTTATCATCTGTTCTTTTTTTCTTAAGCTTTCTGCTCCTGATTTCCTCTCTCAGAACTGACACAAACATGGTGTTTCTATGACCATGTGACAGAAAACTGCATTTTTTACTTAATTAGTTATTTACTTTTTAAAAACTAGCTGCTTATGTATGTATTCTATCTCCCAAATATATAACCCCACATTGTCCATACCCTCTTGGACCTGGCACCAGGCACTCTTTCACCCTCTCACTGATTCTCTTGTTAGCAAGTTAATAAGCTTTGACATGCGCTCAAGATCAATTTGTTTAAGAAAGTTTGTGACAGAAGATGTGGTAAAAGTGGGTCAAAAATAATTAGACCACACATAGTTTAAATCATACACTTCTCAAGAGTTTTAGTGAAAAACAGCAGTCCTCCAGTACCAACACCCCATTTGCCCATTTCCCTCTCTCCAGACACAGGCCCTTTAAAATATCATAGCTGATTCTTTTAATATTTACCCTCATATCACTAAATAACTTACTTCTATTCCTAGTTCTTGCTTTTCCAGTTTAACGTTTTTTATTTTTATTTTTTTTATTATTTATTTATTTATTTATTTGAGAGAGAGAGAGAATGAGAGAGAGCGAGTACATGAGAGGGGGGAAGGTCAGAGGGAGAAGCAGACTCCCTGCCGAGCAGGGAGCCCGATGCGGGACTCGATCCAGGGACTCCAGGATCATGACCTGAGCCGAAGGCAGTCGCTCAACCAACTGAGCCACCCAGGCGCCCAGTTTAACGTTTTTTAATGGAAGATAAAATCAATCTCTTCAATATCTCCCTTGGCACCTAGTGTGCTTTCACACATATGTACCCCGTTCTCTTCCCATCATGCAAACATAATAATTTTGGTTAGATTATTATTAGGCAATTATATTATTACACTCCATTATTATGGCCATGTATGATTATGGCAGAGTTATGTAGTGTCTATGATTTCCTTCCTTGCAAAATGCTTTGCTTTTTCTTGAGTAAATAATTGAATTTTGTTTCTTTGCTTGATTAGTTATATATGACTCTAAAGCCCTGAATTGCCTTATCATATATCAAAAGTTAAAACAGCTTTAAGATGTTTCTTAAAGGGTGCTTAATTTTCATCTTCAGCATGCCTCTCCTAAAACCTTTGACCTGCTCCAGTATGGTTAAATTGTCCTCTGCACTCAGCAGGGAGGACTCAGTCAAAATTCTTTCCTATGCCTATAGTAAACATAACTGGGATATGGCAAAATAACTTACTGCTTACTTCAGGAAACACTTTCTCTGGGAGTGAACCAACAAAAATAGTTTACTTATCAGGACTCACAAGGTACTCATCAAGACCACAGGAACCCTACTTTATGGTGCCCAGTGATCCAAAGCCATCAGGTCATAAACTTTACTCATCCACCCACTTTCTCACCTTGTAAGACCCTCCTGAAAATCATCCAGCTCAGGCCCTAAAACTCTATAAATATCCTTCACTGATTTCCCCACTTTTGAGACATTACTAAGACCTGTCAATATGATTTTCTTCCCTACTGCAGTAGGCCTAAGGTATGTTTTTTTAAAAAATTTTTTATTGTTATGTTAATCACCATACATTACATCATTGATTTTTGATGTAGTGTTCCATGATTCATTGTTTGTGCATAACACCCAGTGCTCCATGCAGAATGTGCCCTCTTTAATACCCATCACCAGGCTAACCCATCCCCCCACCTCCCTCCCCTCTAGCACCCTCGGTTTGTTTTTCAGAGTCCATCATCTTTCATGGTTCATCTCCCCCTCCGATTTCCCCCCCTTCATTCTTCCCCTCCTGCTATCTTCTTTTTTTTTTTTAACATACACTGTATTATTTGTTTCAGAGGTACAGATCTGTGATTCAACAGTCTTGCACAATTCACAGTGCTCACCATAGCACATGCCCTCCCCAGTGTCTACACCCAGCCACCCCATCCCTTCCACCCCAACCCCCACTCCAGCAACCCTCAGTTTGTTTCCTGAGATTAAGAATTCCTCATATTAGTGAGGTCATATGATACATGTCTTTCTCTGATTGGCTTATTTCGCTCAGCATAACGCCCTCCAGTTTCATCCACGTTGTTGCAAATGGCAAGATCTCATTCCTTTTGATGGCTGC
>NW_027740916.1:0-308 GCF_054177405.1 Leptonychotes weddellii | reverse complement strand
GGACAGATGTAAGTTCAAAATGAAGGAGTGGATGATGGTATCCCAAGCAAATAGTAATGCAAAGAAAGCAGGCATAGCCATACAAGGTCAGACAAGATAGCCATCAAGTCAAAAATAAATACAAAATACAAAGAAGATTACTGTATACTAATTACCAGGTCAATTCATTAAGATCTAACAGCCATAAATACATATGTTCCCAATACCTGGGTATTGAAATTCATTAAACAAATACAGATCTTAAGGGAGAAATAGACAACAATCCAGTTAAGGGGTTCTCAATACTACACTGTGAACAATGGATGGAT
>NW_027740915.1:0-308 GCF_054177405.1 Leptonychotes weddellii | reverse complement strand
CCCCAGAGATGATGAGTTCTAATTGGGGCTGATCAGAAAACCCCAGCAGGATGAAATCCATAGTGGAACTTCCATTGTTTGTGTCCATGGCTCTTTAGGAAAGTCTAGGAGACAAGATCATGGTAATCAAAATAGCATCAGCCCTAAGTAGAAATAAAAATCTCTGTAGTTTGCCATGAGTATCCCAAATTCAGTTGTTGTGTGCTCTCTCCCATTTGGAACACCTTTGTTAACACTTTGCTGTGATCATTGCTGAAAGCCTCTCTGTGTTTACTCATAACTAGTGGTTTTAAAAATAATAGGTAAAC
>NW_027740914.1:0-308 GCF_054177405.1 Leptonychotes weddellii | reverse complement strand
AGAAAAAAAATTGAAAGGTACTAGGAAGAACAACAATAGCAGAATACACATTCTTTTTAAGTGACACCAAGACAGACGATAACCTGGGCCATAGAACAAACTTCAACAAATGTAAAATAATTGAAGAAAGATAGATAGGTGATAGATAGATAGGTAGGTAGATAGATAGATAGATAGATAGATAGATAGATAGATAGATAGATGACAGATAAAATGGAATATTATTCAGCCATAGAAAAGAATGAAATCTTTCCATTTGCAACATGGATGGAGCTAGAGAGTATAATGCTAGGCAAAATAAGTCAGTC
>NW_027740913.1:0-308 GCF_054177405.1 Leptonychotes weddellii | reverse complement strand
GCCCATCTCTGCCCTTTGTGCTTCTAAAACCGCCAGCCGCTCCCAATACGTGCGCGCGCGCGACTCCCCCGTTTGGGGTTCCGTCCGAGGGGCTGCAGTTCAAGTGCGTGCGACTCCGCCGCTCACCGCTCGGGGATTCCACCCCGGGGGTTGCAGGGGTCGCGCTGGGTTTCCCTCTCGGAGGCTGCAGTTCACCTGCGCGCGACCGTCACTCCGGTTTCTGTCCGGGGGGCTGCAGTTCACGTGCGCGCGACCCCGCCAGTCTGGTTTTCCACCCCGGGGCTTCCCTAAAGTCCTTTCCCAATGCT
>NW_027740912.1:0-308 GCF_054177405.1 Leptonychotes weddellii | reverse complement strand
CCATTTCAAGGTCTTCTGATTTCAGTTGTTTCTATTAAGTGACAAGCTTGAGTCTAATTTTGGTTTCTTTGAAAACAGTATTTTTTCCAAATGATAGCTTGTGTTTTTTTGTTTTTAGTTTTTAATGTTTTACTATATGCCTATGTATGGATTGCTCTTTTTTCTGGTTCAGGGTTTGCAGGGCATCTTAAATTTGTGACTCAGTGTCATTCACTGGTTTTTGGCAAGCTTTCCTCCATTACGTTTTCCTGACCTGTCTTTCTAGGACTCCAATTATACATATGTCAGAATCTCTCCCTATACTGTCT
>NW_027740911.1:0-308 GCF_054177405.1 Leptonychotes weddellii | reverse complement strand
CTCTCTTGGCCTGAAAGAAACTACAGCATGCCCCAAACACTCCATTTGTTAATGGAGCTATAGTAATGATCTCAGAATCGTGCAAGCTGTCCCGACTCAAAGTTAACATCTGAAAATATAAAGAGAAACTAATCAGATATTGAGTCCAGAGTTGTGTTCTGAGTAAGGATAAAACTGTTGTTCAATAAGGGCTGGCAGATGGGCGCCTGGGTGGCTCAGTTGGTTAAGCGACTGCCTTCGGCTCAGGTCATGATCCTGGAGTCCCGGGATCGAGTCCCACATCGGGCTCCCTGCTCGGCGGGGAGCCT
>NW_027740910.1:0-308 GCF_054177405.1 Leptonychotes weddellii | reverse complement strand
TAAATCAAAAATAAGCATAACGAAGTCCTCTAAAATTCCATTTTTTCCTACTGATGATCACTTTCAGGCTTTTTTAAAAGGCTCAAATATCGGGCACCTGGGTGGCTCAGTCGGTTAAGCGTCTGCCTTCGGCTCAGGTCATGATCCCAGGGTCCTGGGATCGAGCCCCACATCAGGCTTCCTGCTCTGTGGGAAGCCTGCTTCTCCCTCTCCCTCTGCCTAACACTCCCCCTGCTTGTGCTCTCTCTCTTTCTCTGTCAAATAAATAAATAAAATCATTAAAAAAAAATAAAGTAAAAGGCTCAAAT
>NW_027740909.1:0-308 GCF_054177405.1 Leptonychotes weddellii | reverse complement strand
TAAGAGTACCAATATCCACGACACACTAGTCCAGTGCCTGGCACACATATAGATGCCCAATGAAATGTTCCCGGTTTTTGTAACTATTGGGAAGCAACCAGAGAATACTGAAAGAAAAAGACAGAGAGCCTGGCAATCTACTAGAAAACATGTCTCTGAAAGGCTCATGTTCCATATTCCTTTTTCTCCTTGGAGAAATCACTCAGAAGCCCTCACACACGTACTACACTCGGAGTCCCAGCCCTGGCCCACCTCCGATCCTGCCGGATTCTCACAGCAACCCTCCCAGGCCACAGGACTCTGCTCAC
>NW_027740908.1:0-308 GCF_054177405.1 Leptonychotes weddellii | reverse complement strand
CATGAAAGAATACAACCCTTCATTGGGTACACTCATGTATTTGAGTGCATAGAAAAGTCTAGAAAGACATGCTCCTCTGGAAAAGAGTTAGGGAATGAGGGCTGATTACGGAAGAGAAGTTTAGACTTAATTTATTATAAGGTGTTAGTACGGGCTACTTGTGATTATAAAAAAAAATCTGGCATGCATTTGTAATGACCTGGATGTAACTAGAGGGTATTATGCTAAGCGAAATAAGTCAATTGGAGAAAGTCATGTATCATATGATCTCACTGATATAAGGAATTCTTAATCTCATGAAACAAACT
>NW_027740907.1:0-308 GCF_054177405.1 Leptonychotes weddellii | reverse complement strand
TGCTCGGCGGGAAGCCTGCTTCTCCCTCTCCCACTCCCCCTGCTTGTGTTCCTGCTCTCGCTATCTCTCTCTCTGTCAAATAAATAAATAAAATCTTTAAAAAAAAAAAAAAGAAAAACAGTAAACCCAACTATACCAATGCCTGCTATCCTTTTATGACATCTATATAAAAATTAAAAAAAAAAAAAAGAAAAAAAAAAACCACCCTGTCAATCTCTGTTATATTCCTTTTTCACACTATAGACCAAAGCCAAAATGCATTTGAAGAGAGGCTATCCAAACCAGCGTATCATTCTAGCATCATATTC
>NW_027740906.1:0-4690 GCF_054177405.1 Leptonychotes weddellii | reverse complement strand
TCCATTCTAGTTCTTAAGTTAATGGTGGGTGATGGGTAGGTCATTTTACTAGCAGGATTCAAAATTTAAGATATTTATGTCACCTGTTTTGTTTTGTTTTGTATATGTCTTAATTTGCTCAGGCTGTCATAACAAGGCACCACAGGCCAGGAGGCTTAATCCCCAGACATTGAATCTCTCTCAGTTCTGGAGGCTGGAAGTCGGAGGGGCTGCTTCCTTCTGAGGCTGCGAGGGGCAGTCTGTCCCAGGCCTCTCTCTTGGGCTTGTTGGCCATCCTCTCTGTGTCTCTTCACATTACTTCCCTCTGTCTCTGTGTCCACACTTCCTCTTTTGTAAGGGCACAGTCACACTGGATGAGGGCCCACCCTGATGACCTCATTTTAACTTGATTTCCTTCTTCAAGGTCCTATCTTCAAATAAGGTCACGTTTGAGGTTCTAGCAGTTAGTACTCCAACATGTCCTCTTTTGGTGAGGACACAATTTAGCCCATAAGTATTTATCAAAAACTATATAATAATAAACTGTTTTAAAATGTTATTCCCTGGGCGCCTGGGTGGCTCAGTTGGTTGGGCAACTGCCTTTGGCTCAGGTCATGATGCTGGAGTCCCAGGATCGAGTCCCACATCGGGCTCCCTGCTCCGCAGGGAGTCTGCTTCTCCCTCTGACCCTCCCCCCTCTCATGCTCTCTCTATCTCATTCTCTCTCTCAAATAAATAAAAATCTAAAAAAAAAATGTTATTCCCTTTTAAATATTTATGAGAATGGTTAAAATAAAATTTTAAGATGTGACAATCCCCAGTGCTGATGAAGATGCAGAGCAACTGGAGCTACATGGCTGGGAGGAAGGCAAAATGGCCCGGCCCCCTGGAAAACAGTTTGGCAGTTTTGTAAAAAGTGAAAACATAAGTCTACCGCGCAGCCAGCAAACCCACTCCTAGGTGTTTACCTAAGAAAGATGAAGACTTCTATTTGCACAAAAAGCTGCACATGAGTGTTTTTAGTGGCTTATTCATAATTGCCTAAAACCGGAAACAACCCAAAACTCCTTCCACCAGCAAACGATCAGGTGGCCGACCTCAGAACAGCTCATACCCCGTGATTCCACTTAGATGACGTTCTGGACTAGGCAAAACTATAGCGACAGTGCTTTCTGGGGCTTTTCTGGGGCTTGGGGTTGGGGGAGGGGTGACTACACTGGGGCACGGGGAGGCTTTAGGGCTGATGACACCGTTCTAATCTTGACTGCGGTGCTGGTGGTTACATGGCTAAGTTTGTCGAAACTTCCGTAAACTTCCCATACAAAAGGATAAACGTTGTGACGTGCAAGTTAAATATCTTCATTTAAAAAATCTTCTTAAATGTAATTTTCTCCCAGCCAAGGTTTTCCTAATTTTGAAGAAGTGGTGCATGATGAAGATGAAATCATTTAACCAGGGGCCCTGCATTCAGAGGTGCTCGATAAATATTTCCTCTAGGCCAGCAATTCCCCAACTATGCCTGGAAACAGCCGCCTACAGAGGGGGTTATGGGCGCCCCCGCAATAAGATAAAAGTGTCCCCCGGTCAAATAAGAGTGGGCCCAGGAAATAAAAGTTAAAATGTTTAATTACGGTCAGACTTCTCAGACCTTTTGCGAGGATAAAGCATGTTGCGGATTTTAAGGAATTTCCCCAGGAGTTGCCCCACATCTGGGAGGGTTGGTGAAAGGTTTGTTTGGATTGAACAGAGATTCAGATGTCCAGGAGCCACCATCTCTTACTGGCAAAGCCTCGCTGGGAATTTGAACAATGCTCCCAGGCCATTTGGTGAGAGCCGGGATTCAGGCTCCGGAAACGGGGTGAGGGTCTCAGCTGACAGGACCTGGTGCTGAGACGGAACCAGCCCTTCCCTGGAGGGGGAGGGGAGGAGGGAGCAAGAGCAGAATGCGGCCAGGTCCCGTTTGGAGGTGATGAAGTGCGCCGGAAACAGATGGAGGTTGGGGTTGCCGAGCACCGTGAGTGTTCACTTTAAAATGGTTGCTTTTTGTCTTATGTCAGTTTCACCTCCATTGAAAAAAGCAAACCAACCCCAAACCCAGCTCTTAACCTTAGCTCTGCACCTCCATTCTTACTTACCTGCTGTAGATAAGGTAGCAGTGGCTCAGAGAGGTGAAGCGACTAGCCGAAGACACACAGCGGTGCAAGTGGCAGAGTGAGGACCAGAAGCCAAGTCGGGGCTCCAGAGCCAGAGCTGCCCTGCCCTCCAGTGGCCGCCTGGGCCCAGCCCTGGGGGGGGGGGAGGCACCTGCTAGGAGGGGCCTGTGAGCAGGCCAGCTCCGCCCTGGAGGTGATGTTCGTCTCCCCCTCCTCTAGGCCCTGGGTGCCTTCAAGCTGGCGGACCCCAGCTGTCTGTCTGTCTGTGTCTCCACGGCAACTGGGTTGGCTGTGGCCCGCCTTCCGGGGCCCTGGGCCCCAGTGCAAAGGTTGCAGCCTGCCCAGGCTGACACGGCCTGGCTCAGTCTCCGTGTTTTGGTCTGAGTGACCTCGATGTCCCATGCCGCCGACAACTATTCCTGGTTTCATAACCAGCATCGCCACAGGAGAAAGAGAGAAGTGGCTGCGGCTTGGGCCAGGAAGTGTCATCTGCCTGTGATAGAAGCAGCGGGGAGATTCTGGGTGCTCGCTGGGCGCCGGATCGGTGCGAGTATCAGTGAGAAATGAAAAAACACAGCGGAGGTGCAAGGATATCTTTGCGGGCGCGAGGAAGAATCCCGGAGAGCAGACTGCCCCACCCCGGTTCGCTGCAGGTCGTACCGGGTTGGCGGGGCCATCTCCCAGCACTTGTGCTACCTCGGCGGGGCTTCTAGCTTCTCTGAGAGCCCCACGTCCTTACCTGGACAATGCTGGAAATGATAACCCTCACCTCCTGCAGTGGTTGTGCCTGAGAGAGACGGTGCGTGCGGAGAGCTGGCCCCTGACGGCATCTGTGCAGGGAGACCAGCCCGGAGGCCCTGCGGGGTCCCGCTGCGTGGTGGTGGTGTGGGGAGAGGACCGGGGATGGAATGGAGAGGGCAGGCTTAGGACTGGCCGATGGAGGGAGGGGACAGAGGAGTCAAGGGTGTGCCCCCAAGAGAGGTAGCAAACGCTGGAGAACAGTCCAGGGGCACAAGCCTTGTGAACTTGGTGGTGTGCGTGCTGAGCAAGAAACGCATAGCTGTCAGGGAGACAGAAGGATGCTTACTTCTTGAACTCAGGGAAGAAGGGTGCTGGCTGGAGATGGGAGCGTCAGAAGTGACTGCCAGCACCCCAGAGGTCTGGCCGAGTCCGATGCACCTCACCCCAAACCCAGTCCTGGCAAACCCTCTCCACCGCCTTCCGCTTCACCCTCCTGGTTGCTGGAACGGCCAGTAGGGGACAGATGCCACCGAGCCTCCATTTCACTTGAGGGGCGGCAGGAACACCCAGAGGGAAGGAAAGGGGGCCCCTGGAGGGCCAAGGTGAGGGGCCCCTGGCTCTGGCTCATGGAGTGAGACACAGCCCCCCCAGGCCCACCTGCTAAGGGTGGCCCTGGGGGATGGACAGGAAGCCTGGGGACCCTGGAGGGAGGAGAAGCCACTAGCTGAGTCGTACCCAAGCCCTCATGATCCACACACAGGCTAATCCATGCAGACTCAGAAAGGACAAGCCAGCTTGGGGAATGCGTGACCCGTTCTCAGGAGGAAGCGCAAGAGGGGTTAAACATCCTGTCACCTGATGGCTTCGGTCACCAGTGTGACTGGGGGCTTGTCCCTGCTTGCACACCTGCAAGCTCACTCCTCTGGGCTGCCCAGACTTTACATCGTCCTCTGCAGGAAAACCCACCACCATTCCCCAGCAGGGGCTTCTTCCTTGCCCATCTCTCTCCAGGCCGGATTCTGGAATCTGCTCCCCCACATTCCTCTCCTCTTGCAGCAAAGCCTCGGAACGACACGGTACCAAACACGGGATGTTTCCAGCAGAGTCCCCTCCGTTGCAGGTTCAGCCTCTGTCCTGTAGAGGATGCCAGGACCCCAGGTGAGGTTATGGGACAGCATCCGCCCTGCAGGCAGGCGGGGGCAATTCAGAAGTCTTCACGTGTCCTCTGTCAAAGCTCCAGTCCTCCAGAGGACACGCTGGTTCTCGTATTAAAGTTGCTGGAATACCCACACCTCTGCCCGGAGCCCTCCTTTGCTGCTCTCCTATCTCAATCCATTCGGGCTACTATAACAAGATCCCACCGACCGGGACGCTTAGAAACAACACACATTTATTGCTCACGGTCCTGCAGGCTGGAAGTCCATGATCAAGGGGCTGCATGGCCACATTCTGGGGAAGGTCCTCCTCCCGGTCTGTGGCCAGCACCTTCTTGTTGTGTCCTCACATGGCGGAGGGGCTGAGGAGGGCACTGGTCCCATTCATGAGGGCCCCTCCCTCATGACCCAAGCGCCTCCCGGAGGCCCCACCTCCTAATACCATCATCGTTGAGGGTCAGGATTTCAAAATAGGAATTTTGGGGGGACACAAACATTGAGGCCATAGCACCTCCTGAGTCTCGCTCAGAGCTTCTGATGTTTACTGCGTTATCAGAGCCAACACCACCCATCTGCCCCAGGGCCTTTGCCCTTGCTCTGCTTCCCACCTGGGCTGTACTTCCTCCAGCAGGCCTTGCTTGGCCAGCCTCTCTAAAGTAGCCC
>NW_027740905.1:0-308 GCF_054177405.1 Leptonychotes weddellii | reverse complement strand
CGACTCCACTGCTTGGGGTTTCCACCCCCGGGGGTTGCAGTTCACCGGTGCGACCCTGGCGCACCGGGTTTCTGTCTCGGAGTCTGCGGTTCGAGTGCGTGCGACCGTTGCTCCGGTTTCTGTCCGGGGGGCCTGCGGTTCGCGTGCGTGCAACCTCTCCGGTCTGGTTTTCCACCCCGGGGGCTGCCCTCAAGTCCTTTCCCGATGCTACCGGTCTGCGAGTCTGTGCCCCGTCCGCAGCGTGCGAGGCTGTCCCTCACTGGCAGTGTAGGATCCCCACGGTCAGGCACCCTCCCGCTGCCGTTTAT
>NW_027740904.1:0-308 GCF_054177405.1 Leptonychotes weddellii | reverse complement strand
GGAAAAAATAAATCTGGCATATTCTTGGCCAAAGATTTGCATATTTAAGTAACCCTGTTATCTTTCTTTGGTGCCAATATGACATTGCATGGGGATCCTCCCTTTTATCGGAGGAACACTGTGGCTAGGTATATCCCACGTAGGTCTGTGTTCCACAGGACAACCCCCTGTGGCAAGAGTGAAGTTCAGATGCTGGTCAGCATTGACTCGTGTGCTAGGCGTTGCCTAGGGACAGACCACACTGACCTTCTAACAGGGTAGAGACCTATGCACACAAGCCTCTGATTCTACAGAACCCGCAGGGCGAG
>NW_027740903.1:0-308 GCF_054177405.1 Leptonychotes weddellii | reverse complement strand
TTTAGAATTATTTTCCTACATAGTGTCCTTCTTTTGGAATTTTGCCCTGTAACTTTCAACTGCCTCAGCCTCCACGAATTCTGATCTCTGTCTCCTCAACTTGTTGAGACCACTGCCCTTTGCCCAAGATTCCTCTCTCTGCTCTGTAATTCAGACTGTGCCTCTAGGCAGGAAGTTGGGGTGATTAGGTGACCATACAGCTGATTTGTTTTCCTTATTTCAGGGATCACAGTCCTGCACTGCTGTCGTCCAACATCTGAAAACAGTTGTTTAATATATTTTGTTCAGATTTTCAGTTTTTAATGTTC
>NW_027740902.1:0-308 GCF_054177405.1 Leptonychotes weddellii | reverse complement strand
CAGGAGCTCGGGGCCCGGGGAGCCAGCCCCTCAAGCTTCACAGACCCACATCTAGACATCGGACTGAGCTCCTCCCTGGCGTAGGGTCTGCTCGGGACTCAAGTGGGGGAGTACACAGCTTACAAGGTTCAGGTCCTGGGGAGGGCTTTTATTTTCATCAGAGGGAGAGGAAGGGTGCATAGGATAGGTGATCAGACACGAAATGAGGCAAAGCAAAGGGATCTCGTCGTTCGAGGTTTGCTGGAGTACCTCACAGTGGTATTCTACCGTAAGTGGACATTATGCCCCTTCCTTTCTGGCAAGATTCT
>NW_027740901.1:0-308 GCF_054177405.1 Leptonychotes weddellii | reverse complement strand
TTATTTATTTTTTTTTTAAAGATTTTATTTATTTATTTGAGACAGAATGAGAGAGAGAGAGAGCACATGAGAGGGGGGAGGGTCAGAGGGAGAAGCAGACTCCCTGCCGAGCAGGGAGCCCGATGCGGGACTCGATCCAGGGACTCCAGGATCATGACCTGAGCCGAAGGCAGTCGCTTAACCAACTGAGCCACCCAGGTGCCCTGTACTAAACATTTAAAGAAGAATATTAAGTATCAATTCTTCACAGACTATTCCAAAAAATAGAAGAGAAAGGAAAACTTCCCAACTCATCTTATGAGACCAGT
>NW_027740900.1:0-308 GCF_054177405.1 Leptonychotes weddellii | reverse complement strand
TGCTTACAGACTGAAGCTGAGCCCCTTTTACATGGAAACTTGTCCTGCTCCTAAAGTCTGGTCAGTTCCAGCCCACAGGAGGAAATGTAGAGAGAAAATACATGAAAAGGACTGTTTTCCTACTAGATCTTTGGGAACCAATCTTTTAAAAGGGGGGTTAGTAGTGTGTCCTTTGTTTTTCTTTTTTTTTTTTTTTTTTTAAAGATTTTATTTATTTATTTGACAGAGAGAGGCAGTGAGAGAGGGAACACAAGCAGTGGGAGTGGGAGAGGGAGAAGCAGGCTTCCCGCGGAGCAGGGAGCCCGATG
>NW_027740899.1:0-308 GCF_054177405.1 Leptonychotes weddellii | reverse complement strand
TTCTATAGCTGGCTGGGACCTGGTTGTTTTGAATGTCTTATTAACCCAATACTCTGCATAAGAGACACACACATCTTTGTTTTGTCCACTTATGTGCTGAGATCATCATCCTCCACTGTCAGTGGCTCACTCTGAACAAAATGTAAGTCATAAAGTGATTTCTACATTTGAACACGACATATTTAGATAAAAAGGCATGGCTTAAATAGTACTTCTCAATAAACAAGTATCTCAACTCTTGAATTCTTTAATGAAGCTAACGGTGTTTCACAGATTTTCATAAAATGAAAAAAAAAACCCAAATTATT
>NW_027740898.1:0-308 GCF_054177405.1 Leptonychotes weddellii | reverse complement strand
GTATGGTCCTGAACTTGGGGAGGACCTCGCTGAACTGCTCTGAACCCAGCTCAGTTGCTCTAACTTCTGAGTAAACTCAGGCAATATACTCACAGGCCAAATCCATAATTGCCCTAGAGCAGTACCCAGAGTTTGCAAAACTGCCAATTTATAGCTCATAGCCGTTGGTCTTATTTTCTTTTTTCTTTTTTTTTTTTTTAAGATTTTATTTATTTATTTCAGAGAGAGAGAATGAGAGAGAGCACATGAGAGGGGGGAGGGGCAGAGGGAGAAGCAGACTCCCCACCGAGCAGGGAGCCCGATGCAGG
>NW_027740897.1:0-308 GCF_054177405.1 Leptonychotes weddellii | reverse complement strand
TATTAAGGAGCTAAGCTCATAATTGGGTGTTGGGTGGTCCCGGAGGCAGAGGGTGGCCAAGAAGATGGCCCCGAAGTTTGCGACTGGAAATAAGGTTGGAGGGTGGTCATTGGCTGGTAGAAGGGGCGTCCTTGGGTCTGTTCTGTCCAAACATTGTTGAAGCAAGAGACAGATCTGCAGGACCGCGGGGGCGCACTGCTGCGAGGGACATTCTTTTTTTTTTTTTTTTTGAATGATATGTTAACAAACTTAATTTTTTAAAAAAAGATTATTTATTCATTTATTTATTTGAGAGAGAGAGAGAGCAT
>NW_027740896.1:0-308 GCF_054177405.1 Leptonychotes weddellii | reverse complement strand
TTCTGGTCGCTGTGCCTGTGTGATGGAGTCAGTGAGCATGCTCCCTGATTCATCTGTGCTGTACCTTTAGCCCCAGGCTGCACAGCACTGCTCTGATCTCGCCATCTGTTCTTTCCTCTCATGGGTATCTAGGCTTCTTAAGAGAGCCTTGCTCTAGAGGAGACCCCTTACCTGGTACCTCCACTTCTTTTTTTTTTTTAAAGATTTTATTTATTTATTTGAGACAGAAAGAATGAGAGACAGAGAGCATGAGAGGGAGGAGGGTCAGAGGGAGAAGCAGACTCCCTGCCGAGCAGGGAGCCCGATGC
>NW_027740895.1:0-4691 GCF_054177405.1 Leptonychotes weddellii | reverse complement strand
GTACCGTCAAATCTTATAAATTATCAGATGCTGATGAGTTATATTTATAGATTAGTACAACAGTTATTAGAACTTGATGTATTAACTGGCGTAAACGAATTAGCAAAAACAGAGCCACTATTAAACTAGGTAAAAGTTCAGCTATCACCTTAAATCAAACAAGACAAATAAAGGTAAATTTATTGGGCTGAAATCTTTTCAATTTCGCATACCGCTAAATAGCGAAATCTATCTAGTCGTCATATATTTGTCGATACTACTTCTGCAGCTAAATTAATTAAGACCTAAAGGTATTCATTAGCGTCTATTAAATATAAAATTCTATTGTAATGATAATTGTTATCAACTAGACTCTATCTAATTGTTTGAATTGCTTATATATACTTAACAATTCATTTTAAAATTAATTCATTATATAGAGTAATATCATGACTAAACATCTAATAAAAGTGCACAGTTCTAATGAGACTATTCAAAATATACAGTTAGATAGTACGAACGAACAAATTGCCGTGATAATTGCTCAAGATAACGTCAATTACGAAATTATGCACCTTACAACAAGTAAGGCCCCACCTAAACTTTACTTCAAAAGAGTAAATAATAACCTTCAAATCAGTACTAACTCTGAAGAGTCTGCATCCAATCAACCTGAAATCATTATCGAAAATTTCTATACCCATAATAACCAATCCATTATAGGCCTTAGTGATACTACATCAGGTACACAAGCCTATTTTGATTATATACCAGATACAGGGTTGGCCTCTGATTCAGCAAATCAATTAATGGCAAATGAGATTCATACTTATGTTTTAGGAGGGGGTTCAAGCATTACGCCCTGGTGGCAAGGTGTGCAACCAATAGAGGGTATCACTATTTTTGATAGCATAGGGTTTAAATCATTAGCCAGTATAGGTCTTCTAGGTCTAGGTGTTATTGCTGCTAAAGATGATGATAACTCTAATACACCTAATGCACCCGAACCCTCTAACCACGTTCCAATACTCAGTTTTAGTAATACTATAGATACTTTAATAGAAGATAGCGCCGTAATAGGCCAAGTTATCACTACAGCTGTTGGTAGAGATGAAGACAGTAACGACTCTCTTAGCTACACACTAAATAATAGCGATGGTTATTACGTCATTGATGAAAACGGTGTAGTTACCCTCACCCAAGAAGGCGTAGAGCATGTAAATTCGGGTAAAAACCTACCCCCAGTGAGCGTAAGTGTCAACGATAATAGTGGTGCGGATAATAGCAGTGCAACTAAGACTCAAAATGTGCCTACTACAACACAAGTCAATCATACTCCAACCTTAGACAATGCCATTACTGACCAAGTCGCCTCTGAGGATGCAAGCTTTAGTTATACCGTACCAGATAACACCTTTAGCGATACCGATGGAGATGCCTTAACCTATAGAGCAACACTCGCAAGCGGTGACCCATTACCAAGTTGGTTAAGCTTTGATAGTGATACCCAAACCTTTAGTGGCACACCAAATAATAGCGAAGTTGGCAAGATTGATTTAATCGTTATCGCAAATGATGCTACGGAGAGCGCTAGTGATAGCTTTACGCTTACCGTTACTAATGTGAATGATGCTCCGACACTACAGCTTAGTACTTCTATTCAATTTGTTGAAGGCAGTGCCAGTGTTAATGATATTGTTACTGAGGCCACTGCTACTGATGACGACAACGACACCCTAACTTATAGTTTATTAAATAACGATGATAATTACTATGCTATTAATAGTGCAGGACAAGTCACCTTGACTCAAGCCGGTGCTGACTATGTTAATGCCAGTAATGACCTACCTGAGCTGACGGTTCAAGTATCAGATGGGATTGAAACAGTTATTGAATCAGTTACACCCCTTACGACTACTGATACTAATGATGCCCCGACACTAACAAATGCCATAGTTGACCAAGTAGTAAGTGAAGACATAACCTTTAGCTATACCATACCAAATAATACCTTTAGTGACGTTGATGGTGACGACCTAACTTATTCAGCTACCCTTGCCAATGGCGACCCACTACCAAATTGGTTGAGCTTTGATACTAACACCCAAACCTTTAGTGGTACGCCAAGCAATAGTGAGGTTGGGCAACTAAGCCTGATAGTGACAGCTAGTGACGGTACAGAGATTGCCACTGATAGCTTTACGCTTATCGTTACTAATATCAATGATGCCCCGACACTAGATAACGCCATAGTTAACCAAGTTGCTTCTGAAGACGCAAGCTTTAGCTTTACTCTACCTGATAATACTTTTAACGATGCTGATGGCGATGAGTTAACTTATTCAGCTACCCTTGCTAATGGCGACCCACTACCAAATTGGTTAAGCTTTGATACTAACACCCAAACCTTTAGTGGTACGCCAAGCAATAGTGAGGTTGGCGAAATTGATTTAATCGTTACTGCAGACGACGGCGCAGAGGCTGCTACCGATAGCTTTACGTTGACTATTAATAATGTGAATGATGCTCCGACACTACAGCTTAGTACTTCTACTCAATTTGTTGAAGGCAGTGCCAGTGTTAATGATATTGTTACTGAGGCCACTGCTACTGATGATGACAACGACACCCTAACTTATAGCTTGGTGGGCAACGATGATAACTACTATGCCATCAACAGCACAGGTCAAGTGACTTTAACCCAAGCAGGGGCTGACTATGTCAATGCCAGTAATAATTTACCCGAGCTGAAGGTTCAAGTATCAGATGGTACGGTGGATGTTATTAAAGCTGTTACACCTCCTGCAACTACTGACACCAATGACGCGCCTGTCCTAGATAATGACATAGTTGATCAAGTGGTTTCTGAAGATACTACCTTTAGCTTTAGTCTACCAAAGGACACTTTTAACGATGCTGATGGTGACGACCTAACTTATACTGCAACACTGGCTAATGGCGACCCATTACCCAGTTGGTTAAGATTTGATGCTAATACTCAAACCTTTAGTGGTACATCAAGTAATAGCGAAGTTAGCGAAATTGACTTAGTTGTTACGGCAAGCGACGGTATAGACAGCGTTACTGATAGCTTTACGTTAACTATTAATAACATTAATGATGCGCCAACATTAGACAATGCTATTACTGATCAGGTCGCAAGTGAGGACGCAACCTTTAGCTACACCCTACCAGATGACACCTTTAGCGATGCCGATGGTGACGACCTAACTTATACTGCGACACTAGCGAACGGTGATCCATTACCGACATGGTTAAGCTTTGATGCTAATACTCAAACCTTTAGTGGTACTCCAAGCAATAGCGAGGTTGGCGAACTTGATTTAATCATTACGGCAAGTGACGGTACAGAGAGTACTACGGATGGCTTTACGTTGACTATTAATAATGTAAATGATGCCCCAACTCTACAGCTTAGTGCCCCAGTCCAGTTTATCGAAGGCAATACCAGTGTTAATGACATCGTTACAATAGCTACAGCTACTGATGATGACAACGACATCCTAACTTATAGCTTAGTGGGCAACGATGATAACTACTACGCCATCAACAGCACAGGGCAAGTTACCCTTACTCAAGCAGGTGCCGACTATGTCAATGTCAGTAATGATTTACCTGAGCTGACGGTTCAAGTATCAGACGGTACAGTAAATGTTATTAAATCGGTTACGCCACCTGCGACTACTGACACCAATGATGCGCCTGTCCTAGATAATGCCATCATAGACCAAGTAGCCAGTGAAGACACAACCTTTAGCTATACCCTACCAGAGAATACCTTTAGCGATGCCGATGGTGATAATTTAACTTATACCGTAACACTCGCTAACGGTGACCCATTACCGACATGGTTAAGCTTTGATGCCGCTATTCAAACCTTTAACGGTACACCAAGTAATAGTGAAGTTGGCGAGATTGATTTAATCGTTACGGCAAGTGACAGCATAGAGAGTACTACGGATGGCTTTACGTTGACTATTAATAATGTGAACGATGCCCCAACTCTACAGCTTAGTGCGCCAACCCAGTTTGTTGAAGGCAATGCAAATACCAATGACATTGTTACGACAGCAACAGCTACCGATGATGACAACGACACCTTAACTTATAGCTTAGTAGGCGATGATAATAACTATTATGCTATTAATAGCACAGGACAAGTTACCCTCACTAAGGTTGGTGCTGACTATGTCAATGCCAGTAATAATCTACCTGAGCTTACCGTTCAAGTATCAGACGGTACGGTGAACGTTATTAAATCGGTTACCCCACCTGCAACTACTAACACTAATGACGCACCTGTCCTAGACAGGATTATTATTGACCAAGTAGCCGGTGAAGACGCAACATTTAGCTATACAATACCAGAAGACACCTTTAACGATGCTGACGGTGATGAGTTGACCTATACCACGACACTCGCTAATGGCGACCCATTACCAACATGGTTAAGCTTTGATGCTAAGACACGAACCTTTAGCGGTACTCCAAGTAATAGCGAGGTTGGCGAGATTGAATTAATCGTTACGGCAAGTGACGGTACAGAGGCAGCTACAGATAGCTTCACACTTAAAGTTAAAGCTAAAACAGATACGAATAGCGCCCCCGTCTTAGACAATGCTATTTCTGACCAAGTTGCTGCTGAAGATACAACCTTTAGCTATACTCTACCAGATGACACTTTTATTGAC
>NW_027740894.1:0-308 GCF_054177405.1 Leptonychotes weddellii | reverse complement strand
GTGGCTCAGTCATTAAGTGTCTGCCTTCGGCTCAGATCATGATCCCAGGGTCCTGGGATGGAGCCCTCATCGGGCTCCCTGTTCCCCGGGAGGCCTGCTTCTCCCTCTTCCACTCCCCCTGCTTGTGTTCCTGCTCTCACTGTCTCTCTCTCGCTGTCAAATAAATAAAAAATCTTTAAAAAAAAAAATATAATTAATAATCTCCTTGTACTAGAAGTTAAAACCCTCAAGATAACAGCCAAGAGAACACAAAAAATGGATAGATAGTACTCCATGAGAAAATGAGAAGAAAAAGAGAAAAGAAGGAT
>NW_027740893.1:0-308 GCF_054177405.1 Leptonychotes weddellii | reverse complement strand
TGTGGGGACGGCTGCTGCCTGCACTCCCCAAGGGGAGTGTGAGTCATGTGTAGACTTGTAGAGCCTTGTGGAATTACCAGGAAGTCAGGTAAGAGGTCTGACGTGCCCTCTGCTAAGATTAACGGGGCATATTCCATGGGTTAGGGTCTGTGCCCAGCGTCACCGAGCACCTTCCATGGTTTAGGGTCTGTGCCCGGCAACATGAACCAGCACCTTGTATGGTTTAGGGTCTGTGCCCGGCATGAACCAGCACCTTCCCTGTGTCAGGGTCTGTGCCTGGCATCATTGATCAATTTCCATGGGTGAGG
>NW_027740892.1:0-308 GCF_054177405.1 Leptonychotes weddellii | reverse complement strand
CTTTCACGATTAAAAAAAACAAAAATTTCAAGAAACTATGAATGGAAGGAAGGTCCTGAATGTGATCAAAGGCATTTAAAAAAATCATTCCATATATCAGATACCTAGAGTAGTAATATTTATAGAGACAAAAAATAGATGGTGACTGCCATGGACTGGGGAAGGGGTAATTGGGAGTTACTGTTTAAAGTATACAGAGATTCAGTTTTGCAAGATGAAAAGAGGTCTGGAGATGGATGCTGGTAATAACAATAGGAATGTACTTAATATCACTGAATTGTATACTTAAAATTATTAAGATGGTGGGG
>NW_027740891.1:0-308 GCF_054177405.1 Leptonychotes weddellii | reverse complement strand
TGATTTTGGCTCAGGTCATGATCTCATGGTTGTGGGATCAAGCTCTGTGTTGGGTTCTGCACTCAGCATGGAGTCTGCTTGTCCTTCTCCTTCTGCTCCTCCCTCTGCTCTCTCTCTTTCTCTTTCTCTCTCTCTTTCAAATAAATAAATGAATAAAAATTTTTTAAAAATTTGTGCTAGCATGTAATGTGTTTATTTTTTATTTATTTTTTTTTTATTCTTATGTTAATCCCCATACATTACATCATTAGTTCTAGATGAAGTGTTCCATGATTCATTGTTCGTGCACAACACCCAGTGCTCCATGC
>NW_027740890.1:0-308 GCF_054177405.1 Leptonychotes weddellii | reverse complement strand
GTTGACTGAATTGCATTCACAAGAATACATGCTCACTTTTCAAAAGGATGAATTTCTCAAGGCTTTTCTTTGATTCTATGAATTAAATTTTTTTAAAAAACTGGAATCCTGTGTTGGAATGAACACACCCCGTTTGCTGTTTGTGGCATCTGATGGCGCCCATGAGGCGGTCCGTGGAGCCCCCTCTGCTGGCTGGGCAACCAGCGGTCCTTCCCGCCCTGCTCACCCTGTGCACACGTGCAAGACGAGGGTTTAGGTGAGCAAAATGATTTTAGAAGAAAGACCAACTGATCTAAGTGAAAAGTTAC
>NW_027740889.1:0-308 GCF_054177405.1 Leptonychotes weddellii | reverse complement strand
TGAAAAATGGCTCATTATTCTTTTTTTTTCTTTCACTAAAATAGGCACTTATTATGCTTGTTTGCTATACAGCTTTCTCCTACTCTGCTCTCTATCACAGATAACAGTCCCTTCCATATGTAGTGCACCTATTTCCTGGATAGGTCTGGCCAATAGAAGGCATTTGTGGAGGGTAAGACAGGAAGGGGAGGAAAAAAAAACAAACAACAAAGTCCTCTGTTACCTGTCTTTACTCTCTGTAGCACATGGTAGGCCATGTCCGGGTTCTCATCAGATGGCCCTGATTTTGTATTCTAGTACCTCCTGCT
>NW_027740888.1:0-308 GCF_054177405.1 Leptonychotes weddellii | reverse complement strand
CAGATGGTTGGGGCTGCACAGACATGGGTGGAAAGTCTTGTATGACCTGGGGCAAGTTACTTACCCTCTCTGCTTTCTGATCTTTAAAATGCAGACATTGATCATATGTTATCTCCACCCCACGGTCATTGGAAGGATTATGTCTGTGTAATGTGAAATAAAGTGGCTTAAAAATAGTGCTCAACAGTGGCGCCTGGGTGGCTCAGTTGGTTGAGTGACTGCCTTCGGCTCAGGTCATGATCCTGGAGTCCCTGGATTGAGTCCCGCATCGGGCTCCCTGCTCTGCAGGGAGTCTGCTTCTCCCTCTG
>NW_027740887.1:0-308 GCF_054177405.1 Leptonychotes weddellii | reverse complement strand
TTTTTTTTTTTAAAGATTTTATTTATTTATTTGAGAGAGAGAGAATGAGAGACAGAGAGCATGAGAGGGAGGAGGGTCAGAGGGAGAAGCAGACTCCCCGCCGAGCAGGGAGCCCGATGCGGGACTCGATCCCGGGACTCCAGGATCACGACCTGAGCCGAAGGCAGTCGCTTAACCAACTGAGCCACCCAGGCGCCCCGGGGCATCTGAGTCTTCTTAAGAGGCAAGTGGGGGCATCCTTATGTCTTTCCCAGCTGCTGCCCCCAACTCTTTCTATATAGTCATGGCTGACGCTGCTGTTTGCTAGG
>NW_027740886.1:0-308 GCF_054177405.1 Leptonychotes weddellii | reverse complement strand
TTTTTTAAATACTTCATAAAAATTGAAGGTACTACTTCATAGACCATTATAGCAAAAAAAGAAAAAAAAATCAGGAAATCTTAGAACACTCCTCTTTAATCCTTTTGTTAGAAATGAAGTTTTCTAGGAATCCCATATAAACCTGACTTTCTAATTATAGAAGGGCCTGAGCTGAAGATTTATGTGGTTAGATCTTTTATCTAATTGAGTAGAAAATAATTTCATTCACACAAAATTCAGTTTTCAACGAAATTATACTTGCTAAAAAATAGAGGCAATTAAGTTCTAAAGATCTGCTGTGTGACATT
>NW_027740885.1:0-308 GCF_054177405.1 Leptonychotes weddellii | reverse complement strand
GGTTAAGCCACTGCCTTCGGCTCAGGTCATGATCCTGGAGTCCCGGGATCGAGTCCCGCATCGGGCTCCCTGCTCGGCAGGGAGTCTGCTTCTCCCTCTGACCCTCCTCCCTCTCATGCTCTCTGTCTCTCATTCTCTGTCTCAAATAAATAAATAAAATCTTTAAAAAAAAAAAAAAAAGGAAGAAAGAAAAGGGTATTCTTCCTCTGTGTAATTGCTTTTGGATCTTTATAAAAATCAGCGGGCCATGCTTGTGTGGGAGCATCGTTGGGTTCTCGCCTATGTTCAGTTGACCTAGGTGTCTGTTC
>NW_027740884.1:0-4691 GCF_054177405.1 Leptonychotes weddellii | reverse complement strand
AGTAGGAGGAAGAAGTTAAAATAAAGCTTATACAATGGAAGTGTATATACCTGTCACAGGTAATACACAAGGTGGATAGTATAGATATAGTGAGTTGACTACTATATAAAATATAACATATAGATAAACAGTGATTTACTTTCACATACACCCCCTGGGAAATAGCTTTTTGGGTTAAAATAAATCTAATAAGTTGTAATGGACTCTCTATTTTCTTATTCTACATAATTTTGTCATTATGTCTATTTATTTTCAAATTCCCTCAAAGGAAAAATATCAATGTAAATACCAAATCCTGGTAAGTCAGAGGATGCAATAATATGTGGAAAACATAAAAGGGACTGGCAAACATAGCAAAGTCACAGAAGACTCGTCAGGAGAAGGAAACATCCCTGCACGGTTTACAGAGGACAATTATATACAGTATCCACAGTATGATTAAAAAGGGACTGTTCCTTATTCCTTCCAATAATTTTGAAATAAAAGCTAAAAATAGAAACACCTCTAACCTACCAGTTCTTTGAACAAATCCCTGAGATAAAGAATAAGTGGGGTGGAGAATGGTACCTTCACTGCATAGAAAAAGAATAAGAATTCCAGAGATCTACTTATGATTAAATATATTCAGTTACACACAGGTGGAAAAATGTTCACATCCGTAAATGTGGTTCCAGCCCATAGCGTAGTTAGTGGTTGGGAAAAAAAGGGGGTTTCTATGCAGTTACTAACTACAACTTGAAACTGGGTTGACATCAGTGCCCAGAATGGAGCTGTCGCAAAGCAGGAGTATTAATGTCATAGCTATCCTTGATGGGATCCAAATCAGAGTATAAATTCCTGGTCCATTTCCCACTGTTGGACAACATAGGTGATAGATCTAGCAGCATATATGAGATCATTTTCTCTGCATACTTTCTGTAATCCGGACACCACACAGAAATAGTCACCATTACTCATAAGGAGAAGGAAGGGATAAGGCCCCATATTTCGGGCGTCTGGGTGGCTCAGTTGGTTAAGCGACTGCCTTCGACTCAGGTCATGATCCTGGAGTCCTGGGATCGAGTCCCACATGGGACTCCCTGCTCAGCAGGGAGTCTGCTTCTCCCTCTGACCCTCCCCCTTCTCGTGCTCACTCTCTCTCATTCTCTCTCTCTCTCAAATAAATAAATAAAATCTTTAAAAACAACAACAACAACAACAAAAAGATCCTATATGTCTTCACTGGGTCAGCACTATTCAAAAAACAATAAAATAAATAATTTTCAAAATGCCAATCTCTTTTTCTTTCTCAGAAAATTGGTTGCCTCCCGAGAATTAAAAAATATATATATAACAACAAAAATAAATGGTAGAAAGGGAGCATGATAATTCTCACAGTTGACCTTTCACACTCTCACAGGTAATACAAAGTGGCTTTTACTGTTTCTTACCTAATTGGCTTATGTTGCGTGTTCAGAAGATTTTCTCTCAGGACAGACTGGGTACAGTGAATTCACTGATAGTAACAGAATCAATGGTGTCACTCACTGGGAACCTAAACTGGCTTTAAAGAATGGTGGACTGGCTTCCAAGTGAGGGTGCCAGAGTGCTAAAAAAGTGAGAACAACCGCACCCCAAGGTTTCCCCCATGAAAGGCACTGTCTTGAGAGGTGAAAAGAATAGGGCGCTGAACAAAAGTGTACAGCTCTCAAGGAGCATAAACAGGAACAACCATAGTATCAATAACTAGCACATGAATAGGAGCAGTGAACAGGCTGCAGACATTGAGCTCAGACAGAGAGTGTCCATAAGGGGAAGAACTTAAGACACACAAGCGGGGCTCTAACATTCACAAAACTATGTCGAGGCAGGATTAGACATTTCTGGTGACACTTCACTAGAACAGATTTAGAACTCTGGGACATTGTACCATGTACCACGAAGTCTGTTTAGTTGTAATAGTGGCTTTTGTACATGCCATTTAACCTGTGAAACCACTCTGTGAGGTGACAGAGGTATTCTCATCCTTTGTAACTGAGAATACTGAGGTTAACAGAAGTTCAATAAATGTCCAAGGTCATATGCCCAGAAGAGGCTGATACCTTTGCACTAGGTGGGAAGAGAGTCATTGGTAAGCAGGTGTCCTTTTGCATCCCAAGCACACTGCAATTCATGTGGAATATGAATTAGAAGTTGTTGTGGGACAGGGTGAATTACATGGGAATGAGCAAACCGGTCAGAAGAGTATTGTAATAGTCCAAGTACGAGAGCCACTGAGTACATGTCCACAAACAGGCACTTAATGGAGAGATAAGGGGGCCAACAAAACTTGAAATAGAAAATAAACTTATAATAACTAGAACTATATGAAATGAGTGGCCTTTGAGAAAATGTGGGGGAAAAAAAGGACTTAGTCAAAAGCTGGATTAATCTTTTTTTTTTTTTTTTTTTTTATTTGACAGAGACAGAGATAGCAAGAGCAGGAACACAAGCAGCGGGAGTGGGAGAGGGAGAAGCAGGCTCCCCCCTAAGGAAGGAGCCCGATGTGAGACTCGATCCCAGGACCCTGGGATCATGACCTGAGCTGAAGGCAGATGCTTAATGACTGAGCCACCCAGGCATCCAAGGATTAATCTTTCTTAAGATGTTGACTTTGGTGATTTAAAGAGCCAACCATTCCTGTGGTCGCTTCCAACTCAAAAGAAGTTGATGATATGATCATTTGGATCTTTACATTTAAAATTGTGTTGTCCTGTCACATTAAATTAGTTGTGTGTTAGTTGCTGAAGCATGAAATCCATTTACTTTATGTAAGAAGGGGGCTTATTCCACGCAATTCTAGCTACAAAATGATAACTGTTAAGTTTAATCCCACTTTAGCAATACAAATTTTACCAACCAGAAAAAATAATGGGCAAAACACAATTTAGTTAAAAGGGGGAAAAAAAGTAACATTTGCAGCAAGAAACAAGAAAATTGGGGGTGGGAGGAAATTTAATTCTAAAGAAAATGGAAAAATCTTCCATTAAACCACCCCAAAGTACAATTTGGCTGCTCAAGTTTTTCCCTTATATAAGAGAAAGAGGTGTCATCTTTATACAAGTAAATTAAATAAGTTCCAGCTGGATGAATACTAGATAAGAAAAAGAGGGTATTTGAATTTGAACTTTCTGGATTAAGTATCTGCACAAAGATATCCATCACTGGTCCTTATTACTTCACAGGTAGACCAGCAGCAACACAGTGCAGTCAAAAGAATAGTGTTGGATTAGGTTCGGCTGGCCTTCTTGGCAGCTCACTGAGCTTAAGGCTGGGCAAATTACTTCATTCAATCATGTATCTCAACAGACGTCTGTATGTAACTATGCTATCCTGTTGGGGGTTTGAAGAGGAACATAATATGAATTTTGTCCAAAGAACTTACACCTCAATAAAAGCATACAAATCTGTTACCAAGTTACAGCCTTAAAGTGTTGGAGGTGTTATGATGGCTACTTTGGGGTGGTAGAGGGAAGAATAAGAGAAAGAACAGTGAACATTACAGAGGGGATGAAAGGAGGAGACTTAGAAAAGGCTCCAAGGAAAAGGTTAAGCTTGATCTAAGTCTTCACAAAAGGGTCAATATTTGTCAGGTGCATATTCTTGGTAGTAGTTATAGTGGTGTGCATATGAATATATATATGAGTGGGGCGGTGGTGCTCTGCTAGGCATAAAAAATGCCATGAAGGAGCACAGAAATAGAAGAGTAAGCAGTCCACTATGGCTGACATGTCCAACTTAAGATCTAAATCTGAGGGAAAAAGAGGGTTTAGAAAGGTCTTTATCAGCATAAAGCCAAAACAGAAATCCTAAACAAAAAAAGAATTTGTCAAAATTACATCAAGAGTTGAAAAGCAATGGCAAGACATAAACATGACGTTGACATGTGGGATATGGCCTACAGGACATACTGGCTTATGGGATAACAAAGGGTTTAGAGTGGACAGTAATTGATAAAAGATGAACAGTTAAAAAGGGATGAAAGACAATTTGCAAATGGAATAGTAAAATATCAGATACAAGTGTGCTAAAATATTCTTTCACTAGTAAGCAAGAAATAAAATTAAAACAATAACATATATTATTCATAAATCAGACTGTCAAAGACAACTCATTGTTAGTACTGTCAGCAAAAGGGTAAGAAAATTGAATCCTCAACAGTGAAGGTAAGGCATTATCAAATAAGAATATTTTGGGAAGTAATTTGACAATATCTAGCAAAACTCTTTAACCTAACCTAGCAATTCCTTCTAGAAGTTAAGCTTAGTTAACAAATCAAACTACTACAAAATGCTATATGTTAGCTTTTTTGACAAGAGCAGAAAGACTGAAAACAACCCAAATGTCCAGCAATAATGCACTTAATGGTATATCTAAATCATAGAATATATAAAATAACTAAAATGATGACATAGGCTTTGTTTTTGTTTTATTGTTGTGTTAATCACCATATAGTACATCATTAGTTTTTGATGTAGTGTTTCATGATTCATTGTTAGCATATAACACCCAGTGCTCCATTCAGTACATGCCCTCTTTAATACCCCATCACCAGGCTAACCCATCCCCCACCCCCCTCCCCTCTAGAACCCTCAGTTTGTTTCTCAGAGTCCATAGTCTCTCATGGTTCGTCTCCCCCTCCGATTTCCCCCCTTTCATTTTTCCCTTCCTGC
>NW_027740883.1:0-308 GCF_054177405.1 Leptonychotes weddellii | reverse complement strand
TCAGCAGGGAGTCTGCTTCACCCTCTCCCACTGTTCCTCCTCACCACTCGTGCTCTCTCTCTCAAATAAATAAATAAAATACTTTAAAAAAAATGCAAAGCTATATAGGCATTTATTTGCTTGAGTAAATCATTCCATATGATTGGAATGGTTTACACAAGAAAAGGGTTAATTAATGTCATGTTTAGACTTTTTTTTTTCATGTCTAAATCTTCAGAATTGTAAGAGGGGCAGGGAAGAGGAGTTGAGGGGAATGGTAAAGGCAATTACCTGTTTTAAGCACCATGAAGGTTCTCTGAACATTATTA
>NW_027740882.1:0-308 GCF_054177405.1 Leptonychotes weddellii | reverse complement strand
CATCATCATCCTCATGATGGAAGAGTAAAAGATAAAATGGTACAGCCATTTGAGAAAACAATTTGTCATACATTTATGATCCAATAATCTCACTTTTAGGTATTTACCCGAGTGAATTGAAAACTTCATGTCCATGCAGTATCCCGTAAACAAATGTTCATAGCAGCTCTATTTATTATCAACAACATTTGTTTATGGGATATAACTATATTATAGTTAACTATATAACAAAATAAATATATATAGTTAACTATAGTTAATTATAACATATATAACTATGTTATAGTTAAAGGAGCTCTTACCACTAT
>NW_027740881.1:0-308 GCF_054177405.1 Leptonychotes weddellii | reverse complement strand
CTGATCTCAGGGGCGTGGAGCCTGCTTAAGATTCTCTCACTCTCTCCCTCTCCCTCTGCCCCTCCCTTGCTCATGCTCTCCATGTCTCTCTCAAAAAAAAAAAAAAAAAATATATATATATATATATATATATATATATGGCAGCTTCACAAAGTAAACATTTGGGTGATAAAACTATTAAAAAAATTAAAGAAGTGAATACCACAACAGTTAGGATAGTGACTAGTTTGGGTGGAAGAACGGGGCCGTGTTTGGCCATGGGCATATGGAGTGCATGGAGAGGGATTCCTTATCTCTTGACAAGGTAG
>NW_027740880.1:0-308 GCF_054177405.1 Leptonychotes weddellii | reverse complement strand
TTGCAGGTTATGATTGGTTCACCAAGAGCTCAGTTCCCACCATGCTGGTCTGCAGAACTCCCCGAAGAGACCCCCCCAGGGGCTCTCCTCTGCTCTTGTCTGCCTCCTGTGCAGCTGGCCTCACCTGCACCCCACAGCTGGCTGGTCTCAACCCTCCTCCTTCCCCACGGATGTTTAAGAAACAGGAATCAAAAGATAGAGGAGGGAGAGACTCACCTCCAAGGGTAGGTGGGGAGGAGTGAATGGGCCAAGGATAAAGCCAGAAATGAGCTGAAGAATTCCAGAAATGACAAGTCAAAGGAACTTCT
>NW_027740879.1:0-308 GCF_054177405.1 Leptonychotes weddellii | reverse complement strand
TTTCTGTGGTGCTGCATTACCTAGTTATTTTTCCTAATCCTTGAGCTTGATAGTAAATTTATCATACATCCCATATAATTAGATCTTAGACTTCTAATTTTTTTTTTCTCCTCCATCTGCTCTAATTTTGGTTTTTAGTGGTAGTGTGTAATGTGCAAGGTGGGGCTAAACTGCTTCGTCCCTTTCATGTTTCTCTATTCGACATTCTTTCAAAATAAGCTTTATTTTGTCCATTTCTACTGATTATCACATGTATATACAAGTATAAATACCATGTGTCTCATTTGTGTAATAGATTTACTTTAGAA
>NW_027740878.1:0-308 GCF_054177405.1 Leptonychotes weddellii | reverse complement strand
TAAACTCAGTCACATTTTCTACCTTAGGAATCTTTAAGGATATGATCTTGGCAGAAGAAGAGCAAAACTTAATTTAAACTAATACACATTTGTTAGTTGTTAGCAAACTGTAAATAGTCAATCCCTATTTTCTGTTTTTTTTTTTTCAACTTTTCTTTTTACCGTATTTATAAAACATGGAATTTTAAAAATTCATGTGGTTACTACCAAGGAGAGCTAGCTGATCTGATGTGGACTCTACTTGCATTTGAAAATACCGTCTTGCTGCCTATTTATCTGGAAGAGAGGAGCATAGATTTTTAGTGGGT
>NW_027740877.1:0-308 GCF_054177405.1 Leptonychotes weddellii | reverse complement strand
TATCATCTTCTTTTTTTTTAACATATAATGTATTATTGCTTTTTTAAAAAGTTTATTTTCTCAAAATCTTTTGAGCAGATCCTCCGGAGTTGGTTGAATTGCATGTGATGTTTGGAGCCACAAATATCTAAGGGAATTTTGCTCATGACACCACTATCAGGGTGAGTCCCTTTATACTCTTAATGTATCATAAACTTGAAAACATAAAAAGAGAGTTGCCTGTCACCAGTACCACCGAATAGCCTGCAATGATTCTCACCTCCTGATAGTCACTTCCCTGGGTAGACGTTTCTATTCCAAACAGGGCT
>NW_027740876.1:0-308 GCF_054177405.1 Leptonychotes weddellii | reverse complement strand
AAAGTCCAGGGATGTCTTTTTCTCTGATTACTTTTTCAGATTTTCTCTTTATCCTTGGATTTGAGCAATTTCATTATGAATTATGGTGTACTTCAATGTAGCTTTCTCTATGTTTACTTTGCTTGAGCTTTGTTGAGCTTCTTAAATTTGTGAGTTTGTATTTATCATCACATTTAGAAAATCTGGAGTCATTTCTTCAAATATTTTTTTCTGGCTCCCCTCTATCTCCTCTCTTCTGGGACTCCAAATATATGTATGTTAGACCACTTGATATTACCCTGCAGGTCACTGAGGTGGTGTCCTATTTT
>NW_027740875.1:0-308 GCF_054177405.1 Leptonychotes weddellii | reverse complement strand
TAAAAATAAAAAAATAAAAAAGTAGTACCAAAAACATGGTACCACAATAACGGTATATTGTGTTTTCACTGATTTCAGAGTGAATCTAAGATACATTGAAATGCGGTCAGTGATTTCGTCCAGTGATTAAACTTGACATATGTTCATGGAAATGCCAAGTAAATTCAAGACATGTAATTTTAAGTAATTTTTTTATTCTACAAAGTTTGATTATTATTTTTTAGTGAAAATCTTAACATTTTTTATTTTAAATAGATTAGTTTACTTAATTTTTTAAAATAAATACTATATTTAATCTGAATTTTTTA
>NW_027740874.1:0-308 GCF_054177405.1 Leptonychotes weddellii | reverse complement strand
GCTTTCAGGATTTTCTCTTTGTCTCTGAAACTCGTAAGTTTTACTATTAGATATCGGGGTGTTGACCTATTTTTATTGATTTTGAGGGGGCTTCTCTGTGCCTCCTGGATTTTGATGCCTGTTTCCTTCCCCAAATTAGGGAAGTTCTCTGCTATAATTTGCTCTCATATACCTTCTGCGCCCCCCTCTTTCTTCTTCTGGGATCTCAATTATTCTAATATTGTTTCATCTTATGGTATCACTTATCTCTCGAATTCTGCCCTCGTGATCCAGGAGTTGTTTATCTCTCTTTTTCTCATCTTCTTTAT
>NW_027740873.1:0-4691 GCF_054177405.1 Leptonychotes weddellii | reverse complement strand
GTTTTCCAGAGTGGCTGCACCAGCTTGCATTCCCACCAACAGTGTAGGAGGGTTCCCCTTTCTCTGCATCCCCGCCAATATCTGTCATTTCCTGACTTGTTAATTTTAGCCATTCTGACTGGTGTGAGGTGGTATCTCATTGAGGTTTTGATTTGGATTTCCCTGATGCCGAGTGAGTAAAATACATATATTTTTATATTATATTCCATTCACTATATTTTGAGCCTTCAGGATCCAAGATCTTAACCTATTTAATTATATGTTGTCAGATTCTAACAAAATGCCTGAAATGTAAGAGTTCTTTAAATATTGAATGAATAAATGAATGAGTTGCTTCTTATTTCTTTCAAAATGCAAGCAAATGAGAAAGTTTTTTATAAGAATATAGAAAATAGGGGTGCCTGGGTGGCTCAGCTGGTTAAGCAGCTGCCTTTGGCTCAGGTCATGATCCCAGGGTCCTGGGATCGAGCCCCGCATTGGGCTCTTTGTTCCATGGGAAGCCTGCTTCTCCCTCTCCCCCTGCTTGTGTTCCCTCTCTCACTGTCTCTCTCTGTCAAATAAATAAATAAAATCTTTAAAAAAAAAAAAAGAATATAGAAAATAGGGATATATGCATTCATCCACAAATTATTTTTCAGTGCTAACTAGCAAACAAGCAAAATATGCAGCTATTTTAAAAGCACAATGTTTCCTTTCTAAGGCTTTTGTAGGAAAAATATCACTCTTTAAAATCTATTTTTAGGGCTCCTGGGTGGCTCAGTCGTTAAGCGGCTGCCTTCGGCTCAGGTCATGATCCCAGAGTCCTGGGATCGAGTCCCACATCGGGCTCCCTGCTCAGCGGGAAGCCTGCTTCTCCCTCTCCCACTCCCCCTGCTTGTGTTCCTTCTCTCGCTGTGTCTCTCTCTGTCAAATAAATAAATAAAATCTTTAAAAAAATAAAATAAAATCTATTTTTAAAATTATGAAAATGTGAAAGGAAAACATACTTTAGCCTTAAGTATTATTTCTTTTACTTATCTGACAAATTCTGGGTTTCATTTAGAAATAAGCACAATTACTATCAAGAGATAGATTGATGCACAAATTATTCCTTTTTTATTCAAAATTTTAAAAGCTTTATGAACTTGGCAGTAAGGATACCTCTTGTTTTATTTGAACAACTCCTGATTTGAATCAAAGTAAAGATATTGATGCAGTAAAATGGATTTTCTATATCCTTAACAAAAATTTTAGAAAGGAGAAAAGATCAGTGATGCAGCTACTATTAAGCCACCTAATGGACGATCTTAAACGCACAAGCTCTTAAAGTATTTAGTGTCATTGGTTCAACGTTTATCCATCACTAAAGAATGTAGGTGAATAAAAAGAAGTTTTAAATCAAATGTTTTACCAATAAAAAAAGAACAAAAAACCTTACTTCTTCCATAATCAAAGAAATACAACAGAAATTTAAGATTATAAAAAACATCAGCCTGTTATGGATAATGAAAAAATTGCCAAATAAGAGAAGCAATTGTAAACTAACATCTACTATTGGCTTACTGTATCATTCCATATTGTATAATATATTGAGTGAACATAGTGGTTTATAACTTAAAACGATGGTCAGTTGCATTGTCCATGGCATTATGTGGATCCTTGCTCAAAAGCAAAATATTACCTTGATCATTTTATGTGTTCACAAAAGTTATTTCCTATGAGTACTCCCAAATAATTCATTTAACATTTATGTAGTTCCTAAAACATATGAGGCATAGTACTATTACCCATTTCTATCCACTGTTGCACCAGAATTATAATATAACATTATAACATTGTACATTATAACATTCACAATGTAACACCTAAAGCTCTGGGGTTAGTTTTCATCAATGGTGCTACTGAGTGTTTAGCATATTCTTAGAAAAGCAAACTCATCAGAGCAGAGATTATGTCTACCTTGTTCACTGGTTTATCCTTGGTTCTAGAATAACTCCTGGCCCTCAATTAAATATTTGTTGAATAAATAATGGATTTGAATAATATTTTCCAACCACTAGTGTGTTATAAAATCAAATTTATTTGTCACAGCTATCTTTTAATGGTAATGAACATTGACCAAATACTTGGTACATAATAGTCATTGTTGTAAATATTCTATATGTATTGGCTCAGTAAACCCTCTCATACAGCACACAAGGAAGATTCTTTTGTTGACCTATTGTGTAGAACATGAGAGTAAGGCTCAGAGGAGGTCACTTACCCTAGTTACATAGTCATAAATCACTTACGCAGTTTGAATCCTATTCTCTGATCTTCACTACACCTCAATAAACTTGTGTTTCCTGTTCCCTCTTAGATGACACTAGGGATCGCTAGTGCTTTTTGTAGTAACTTCCATGTCCTCTATTCTTTAAAATCAACTCTTTCTCCATCTGGTTGAATTGGAAACTGGCAAAAGATTTGCTTTGACTCTATATGATCTGCAAGTTATAAAACCTATCTGACAATGTTACTGAATTCTATGTGTAAACCATATGTCAGTCTGTCTGTCTGTCTCCTCTTTTTTTTTTTTTTAAGTCTTACATCTCCCTCTCACATCTCTTCAACAGATGAAAATATTCTTTTGAGTGAAGGAGGTTAAAAGGTACAGACTTCCAGTTACAAGATTTTTAAGTTCTGAAGATATAATGTGTAGCATGATGCCTATAGTTACAATACTATATGTGTATTTGAAAATTGCTAAGAAAACAGATCTTAAAACTTCTCATCACAAGTAAAATGATTTTAATTATGTGCAGTTATGGATGTTAAGTAAACATTATAGTAATCATTTATATATATAATATATAATACATGTATATCCTGAATAATTATGTTGTATACCTTAAACTAATACAATGTTATATGTCAATTATATATCAAAATTATATACCAATAAAACTGGGAAAATATTTTAAAAATAAAGAAATATATTCCCTTATTTATTATGATATATCCTTCTCAGCAACATATTTCTATTCTCTATAAAATAATACAGAAATATTCCCACAGCAGATTTTTATTAAGGGAAATTTAGAAACTTTTAAGTATTTTGTAAATGAAAGAGTTGTGATTCTTTGCTTTGTAGCAATGTCATTATATAAAATTTTCTGAAAAAAAATAATTTAATTAGCACCCTTATAACTATCTCTTGGTAATTACATTAATACTAAAGAAAATTAGTCACCTACTCAACTTTGTGAAGCCACTTTGAAGTTTTCTCTAAAATAATAGTTCTCAATTAGAGGCAGTCATGAACCCTACCCCCAAGGACACTTGGCAATATCTGGAGATGTTTTTGCTTATTACAATGTGGGGGACATATAGAGGGAATACCATTAGCATCTAATGGATAGAGGCCAGGAAGTTTACTAAACATCCTATAGTACAGAAGACAGCCCCTCCACAACAAAGAATTACCTGGCCCAAGATGTCAATAGTACCCTTCTGTAAAATGTTTACATTCACTCCTATAGACCTGTATAGCTCTCATATCTCTATTTCTGAAGTGAAGGAGGTGCTGAGTATTCTGAGGAAGGCCATTATAATACTTTCCTGAAGTTTACTTCAGCTACAAAGCAAACTCAGTCTACACCTCAAGGTCGACCGGTTTTCATGTTGATAGACCAAGAGTTAAGCAGAACCATTTCAGCTACTATTTATTTCCTCTGTGTAAGACTGATTTTTTTCTAAAGTGTCCAATTTTTTTCCCTGTTTATAATTTTACAATAAAACTCAAACACTTAACTTTCCTTTTAACTCACAACATTATGAAAAGAATGCTCAAAACTATCAGGTACTTTTCCTTCAACAGTCTGTTAAATTCCTTTAAATTCTAATGAAAAATTATTTTTGTGGCAATCTTTTATTTATTCAACAAACATGTACAAATTAGTGTGGGTATAAGACCCATTGCTACTACTATTCAAGTGCTATACATCCACAAACATAGTAACCCATAGTAATTTAATCCAAATCAGAAAGATAAATCATATATAGTTCAAAATCATGCAAAATTCAAAACTGAAAGCAACATAGCACTCCGATGGAGCATTACGGGTGTTATGGAGGAAGAAACTATATGTATTTGTCAGACACAAAGAAAGTTACCCAGAGAAGTGGCACTTGAAACAATTCAAAGAATACATAGTACTTGAACTGGCAACATTTTCCTAGAGGTAGAGAATATAAGGGAATTCAAACAAAGAGTTGAACAAAGGGTTGATGAAGAGAAGAATGTAGGCTGTATATGGGTTGTATGTGAGACATCTAGAAATAATGTAAAGTCTAGGATGCATTATCTCTAAAGACGTGCCAAGAGCAGCATTATAGGGGGGTATATTTTCAAAGACTTCAGTGTCAGGCTGAAGAGTTTGGATATCATGTTAGAGGCAATAAGAAGCCATCTTAAGTTTGTAATCAAGTAAATATCAGGGTCAGAACCAAGGTTTAGAAGATATTTGGCAGTGCATAAAACTGAATGGATCAGGGAGCTATTAGAAGCAAAATGTCTCACCAACAGTATAGGAGGGCTCCCTTTTCTCCGTATCCCCACCATCTGTCGTTTCCTGACTTGTTAATTTTGCCAAGATGTCCATCGACAGATGAATGGATAAAGAAGATGTGGTATACACACACACACACACACACACACACACACACACACACAC
>NW_027740872.1:0-308 GCF_054177405.1 Leptonychotes weddellii | reverse complement strand
CTCTTTCCCCGACAGCTCGTCCGGGTCCTCTCAGGGAGTCCTTGGGATGGCCCTAAGGGTCCTGAAGAGCAGACCACCCCAGTCACTCTCCCTAGGTCGCAGGAACGATGGATGGAGGAACCAGAGATTGAGTCTTAGATCTATTCAGCTTCAAATTCCACTCCCATCTCACTAAAAAGGCCTGGGGCGGACCCACTCCGCCGCATGCACCCAGATATCTCCTTTTAAACAAAGGTCCTGCTTTGGGTCACCCAAGGCTGTCCTTTGCTCACAATGAGCTTCTAATCCCGCGAAGACCTGCACGCACT
>NW_027740871.1:0-308 GCF_054177405.1 Leptonychotes weddellii | reverse complement strand
TTTCATAAATTAATACAAAATCTGATGCATTTGGGTAAGAAAGCAGACCTGAAACTTTCCTAATTCATCTGTCTTAATGGATCAAAGTAATTCTCAAAAATCATTTACATGAGTTC
Source organism: Leptonychotes weddellii (assembly GCF_054177405.1). Lineage (NCBI taxonomy): Eukaryota > Metazoa > Chordata > Mammalia > Carnivora > Phocidae > Leptonychotes > Leptonychotes weddellii. The sequence goes on along the minus strand of NW_027740871.1, from coordinate 192 downwards.
TATGAAAAAGATGAGAACTGACAACTTCAACTTTTATGAAGGATGAAAGTCTTAAAATCTTTCCAATTTACCTTAAAAAAAAAAGTAAGTGGCTTAGATACCTGGTCTCTTATTTCAGACATTATTTTTAGTACCAAGGAATACATTTGATATTCTTCCATTAAAAAAAAATGGAAAAGGATTTTTGACACA
>NW_027740870.1:0-308 GCF_054177405.1 Leptonychotes weddellii | reverse complement strand
TCTTCTTCCTTCCTTCCTTCCTTCCTTCCTTCCTTCCTTCCTTCCTTCCTTCCTTCCTTCCTTCTTTCTTTCTTTCCTTTCCTTTTTCTTTCTTCTTTCTTTCTTTCAATTTTATTTATTTATTTGAAAGAGAGAGCACAAGCAGGGGGAGGGCAGAGGGACAAGCAGACTTCCCGCTGAGCAAAGACCCCCCTGCCCACAGGGCTAGACATGGAGCTCGACATGGGGCTCCACATGGGGCTCCATCCCGGGACCTGGGATCACGACCTGAGCTGAAGGTGGACACTTCACTGACTGAGACCCCCAGG
>NW_027740869.1:0-308 GCF_054177405.1 Leptonychotes weddellii | reverse complement strand
GACCCTGGGATCACGACCTGAGCCGAAGGCAGACGCTTAACGACTGAGCCACCCAGGCGCCCAATTTCTCATTTGGTTTTAAAGATCTTGGGTACTCAAGTACATTACCCTCTTGCCTAATAGAGTTGCCAGCTTGAGCCTGAATTGGAAGAAATGTTCTGGTTCCCTGAAATTAGAAGCCTGGAATTGAGCTTCCCTTTAACTTTTCCCTCATTCTTTCTTTCTTTCTTTTCTTTTTTTATTATGTTCAGTTAGCCAGCATATAGTACATCATACGTTTTTGTTGTAGTGTTCAACGATTCATTAGT
>NW_027740868.1:0-308 GCF_054177405.1 Leptonychotes weddellii | reverse complement strand
CAGTTATGTAATGAATAAGTCACAAGAATAAAAGGCACAGTATAAGGAATGATAATGTAATAGCAATGTAATGAGATAGATGGTAGCTACACTTGTGGTGAATGTAGCATAATGTATAACTTGTCAAATCACTAAGTTGTACACCTGAAACTAGTGTAACATTGTGTGCCAGCTATATTAAAATTAAGAAATATTCTACTTCAGGATCTTGTGGACCAGGACTTTGGGCAATATCCTTGTGCCTTTCTTTGATCAACTACTTGACTATATGCTCCAAGAAAGTAAGGATCCTGTCTCAGTTGTATACT
>NW_027740867.1:0-308 GCF_054177405.1 Leptonychotes weddellii | reverse complement strand
TTGTTGTGACCCCTCTTACACTGTTGGTGGGAATGCAAGCTGGTGCAGCCACTTTGAAAACAGTATGGAGGCTCCTCAAAAAGTTAAAAATAGAGCTACCCTATGACCCAACAATTGCACTAGTAGGTATTTACCCCAAAGATACAGATGTAGTGAAAAGAAGGGCCATATGCACCCTAAAGTTCAAAGCAGCAATGTCTACAATAGCCAAACTGTGGAAGGAGCTGAGATGCCCTTCAACAGATGAACTGATAAAGAAGATGTGGTTTATATATACAATGAAATATTACTCAGCCATCAGAAAGGAT
>NW_027740866.1:0-308 GCF_054177405.1 Leptonychotes weddellii | reverse complement strand
TTGTTGTGACCCCTCTTACACTGTTGGTGGGAATGCAAGCTGGTGCAGCCACTTTGAAAACAGTATGGAGGCTCCTCAAAAAGTTAAAAATAGAGCTACCCTATGACCCAACAATTGCACTAGTAGGTATTTACCCCAAAGATACAGATGTAGTGAAAAGAAGGGCCATATGCACCCTAAAGTTCAAAGCAGCAATGTCCACAATAGCCAAACTGTGGAAGGAGCTGAGATGCCCTTCAACAGATGAATTGATAAAGAAGATGTGGTTTATATATACAATGAAATATTACTCAGCCATCAGAAAGGAT
>NW_027740865.1:0-308 GCF_054177405.1 Leptonychotes weddellii | reverse complement strand
GAATGGAGAGGGAAATCCCATCTTTAAAACTAACAATGTCCCTGCTTCCACCCTTGCCTTTGATTAAGTAGGCCTTAACAGTCCCTTCAGCTTGACTAATCTTAAGACAAGCTTCATTTTAAATCAAGGAGTCTGACCTCACCTTTTTCATAGCATTTACTTTACAAAACTTTTAATTGTAAATTTTCTCTGCCACTTCGAGATACTAATCTATTAAAAGTCTGTTGCCACATCTTCTTTTTTTTTTTTTAAAGATTTTATTTATTTATTTGAGAGAGAATGAGATAGAGAAAGAGAGCATGAGAGGG
>NW_027740864.1:0-308 GCF_054177405.1 Leptonychotes weddellii | reverse complement strand
TATGTTCTCCTCATATGGAATTGCAATATTTAGTTATTTTTCAAAGAAATTTGATTATATTCATCATTCTTGTATTTTAACCCAAGTGAAGGCTTTTTAAGTTTTTATCATATTTATTTATTTAAATTTTATTTATTTATTTTATGTAATTTCTATACCCACTGTGGGGCTCAAACTCATGACCCTGAGATCAAGAGTCGCATGCTCTTCTGACTGAGCCAACCAGGTCCCCCAAGGCTTTTCTTTAAAAACAATACTTTGCTAGTCTTTATTCAGTATTGATCATTTTAGAGAAAATCTTAAAGCTG
>NW_027740863.1:0-308 GCF_054177405.1 Leptonychotes weddellii | reverse complement strand
GGCATTTGAGAAAGTAAATACCCACTTTGAGGAAATCATCTCATGAAAGATGTCAATGGCGACCAAGTCTGGGATGTTCATCATGGTAGAAGAGGCTAGTTTAGGAAGCGGCAGCAATCCCCATAAATGAAGCAGTGCTGTGCTTAGGGATCCAGTATGTGCTACCAGGCTTGTTAGGGTCTCCCCCATCCAACCCAACCCTACCCCATACTCCTAGAATCCTAGCCCCCAGACCTGGGTCCTTTGACTGATGAAGTCAACCACCTGACCTACCTCAAACATCTTGCTTAAGGAGGTGGGAAAGTCAG
>NW_027740862.1:0-4692 GCF_054177405.1 Leptonychotes weddellii | reverse complement strand
TCCCCATCCTCCCCCCAGCTCCGCTGCTGGAACCAGGAGAGACTGTCCCCATCCTCCCTCCATGTCCACGGCTGGACCCCAGGAGAGACTGTCCCCAGCTTCCCCCCAGCTCCGCTGCTGGACCCCAGGAGAGACTGTCCCCAGCTTCCTCCCAGCTCCGCTGCTGGACCCCAGGAGAGACTGTCCCCAGCTTCCCCCCATGTCCACTGCTGGACCCCCGGAGAGACTGTCCCCAGCTTCCCCCATGTCCACTGCTGGACCCCAGGAGAGACTGTCCCCAGTTCCCCCCATGTCCACTGCTGGACCCCAGGAGAGACTGTCCCCAGCTTCCCCGCATGTCCACTGCTGGACCCCAGGAGAGACTGTCCCCAGTCTCCCCCCAGCTCCACTGCTGGACCCCAGGAGAGACTGTCCCCAGCTTCCCCCCATGTCCACTGCTGGATCGCAATCCTTCCCCGGGAGCTTCTCCTTGGCTCCCCTGTCTGCACTCAGAAGCACCTACTAGCCACCCAGCAGCCAAGGGCTCTACTTCCCTCTCATAGGGAGACTGTTCATTTCCATCCCCCAAGCTGCCGGCCCGCACGCCCCATCACACACACACACACACACACACACACACACACACACACACACACACCTCTTAAAGTTGGGAGGTGGGGCTGGCATCCTCCTTTTGCCCCAATCCTGCTTGCAAGGCACCCAGTGGTGTTCCTCCCCCCATTCATATGCAGAGGCCCTAACCCAGCAGCTGTGAACAGGCCTGTGTTTGGGGACATGGCCTTTACAGAGCTGATTACATCAAAATGAGGCTCTGAGGGTGGGCCCTCCTCCAATCTGACTGGAGTCCTTATAAGAAGAGGCAGTTTGCACACACAGGGGCGCACACACACAGAGGAGAGGTGGTCTGCAAGCCAAGCAGAGAGGCCCTGGGAGAAGCCAACCCTGCTGACACCTTGACCTTGGACTTCCAGCTCCAGAACCGTGAGAAAGACATGTGTGTTGGTTAAGCCCCCAGCTTGAGGTTTTCGGTGACAGCAGCCTGAGCAGACTCCTGCATTGTTTCCAGGGCTTTCTGCTCTGCCCCAGCACACTGCCCCCTCCCTTGAGCTTGGCCACCAGGCTGTCTTCTCCTGCGGCCGCTCCACAAGCCACCGAGGGCTCAGGGGCCGGCTGCACCAGCTTCCATCCCACCTTCTCCTCGGGCATCCTCCTCATCTGGTTTCCCTCCTGCCCAGCCCTGCTTCCCTTCCCACAGCCACCGGCACCAGAGCAGGAGTTCTGGGCTCCAATCTGAGGATGTCCATCACCAGCTGAAAGTCTTTCAATGGCCCTCCCGTTTTTTCCTCTGGGTAAAATCTAAGTCGGTTGTCACACGCTCGGGGCTCCAAATAAGCTGGTCCTGCTTCTCTCCACACCCTCTCCTTAGCTCTGCTCACCGCCCCCCCTCCCTTGCTCTGATGCTTGAGAGGTCCCCAGCTTTTTTCAGCTTCTAGAACATGCCATGCATACGTGAGGACCCCTCACCTGCCCCCTCCATGGCTTGTCAGACGGTCTCCTCCCCAGACCCCTCCTCATCTGCTTGCATCCTTCTCATCCTCCATGCCTTGGTGTCAAATATTGGTCCTGACCCACCTTCCTTCCACCCCCCACCCCCACCCCGGGCATCCCGCGCGGCCCCCTCAGACCACCCCGTGTTGCCCGTGACCTGCTTCTGTGGGCTCCGACCTCTAGGATAACTCCAGCTTCCATCTGGTCTACTCTTGCTCCCTCTTCAACATGCTTCGCCTGCTTTTGTGCTAAGTTTGTTTCAAATCGCATTTTATGTAATGTCTAAAGAAATGCTTAGTGCCAGACACTTGATAAACAAAAGCAGAAAAGAGAGGAAAAAAACGCACTCAGATTTGCAGCAACCACTGTTAACACAGGGGTCGTCCCTTGCAGGCTTTAATTAACGTTTGCTCAGCTGTGGAGCTCCGTCATTCTTTCCTACGGACGTGGATCATACTCGTGCATCTCCCTCCGTGGCCTGTTTTCCCAGGATGATGAACATCTTTTAATGCCAGATACTGTTCTGCATGATTGTGAAAGGCTGTCTAGTCTCCCCTGTATGTGTCTGCGCAATGGGCTCTTTGGAATCCCCAGTGGGTGCATTTCAAAGCCGGGCCTCCCCAGGGGCTGGGCAGTTGTTTTGGGTTTGCCACTATTACAAACACCAACGATAACCACCTTTGGACCTGCGCATTTGTGCTCTGCTCTGATGGCATGCCTGGGGTAACTTCTGGATCCGCGTATGTTTAACTCAGGATCCAAACTGCCGAACTGCCCTGGAGAAAGGCAGTCCTAGCTTCCAGGCCCTCCCAGCAGAATCTGAGAGCTACTGTCTCACCACATCCTCGAAAAAAACAACAGGACCCATTTGCTATCAGTACTCTTTATTTTTCATCTCTGCCAATTCGTCTGGAAAACACACACACACACGATTTTACTTTGTGTGTCTTTGGTTACCATGAGGTTGGACATTTCCCCATGTGTTTGTTTTTCTTTATATATTTTTTTCTTTTGTGCATTGCCTGTTCATGCCATTTGCCCACTTTTCAAATAAGGTGGGTTTTTTTTTTTCTTACGTCTAATGCTCTTATAAATGATGGATTAAAAACTATGTGTCTTTTCTACCACACAAGCTGCACAAATTTGTACCAGCTCCATATTCATTTATTACTTTTGTGATTAAAAATTATACATTTGCCTCTTTAACTTTTCTCTCTGACGTTACAAGTTTCTTTAGATGTTCTTGCTAGAGGCATGCCCATTAGTCATTCAGCTGACAAGCAGAGAAGAACGGGGCTTAAGGGCAGGCACTGTGGGGGCCACAGGAGGAAATGTTCAGTTCACACCTGAGTCTGGAAACAACTGGAAGGTAAATTAGGCCACAGAATGATTCCTGAGAGCCTCACCAAGGGTCTCTCAGCACCTCCAGCCTCTGGCTCAGCCTCGCCTGTCCACTAGCACAAGGGGCCGTCACACAAACATATGCACATCCACTGTCCCTTTGGACTCACTCAGCCAGACGAGGATGCTGCGGGCCGCTCAGGGTTAAGTGACCCACCAGCCCAGGACCGCCAAGGCAGTAAATAGGGGGCCCAGGACTAGAACCCAGGTCTTCTGGCTCCTGGCCCACTACCCTAGAGGAAGGAACCCACATCCCTGGAAGGAACAGTGGGGACTACAGCACAGAATCTGGACCTTTCCTACTGGCATAGAAGTCACAGGGCCTGGCACACCTGCCTAGGGACAGGGATCTGGGAAGATCACTCAAGTCTGGCTTCCTTAAGGCTCTCTTGTATCGGGAAAAGCCTCACTAGTAGCATCTTCTGGTCTTTCTTGGAGGCAAATGCTCACCCTGTGTCCTCCTCTGTAAAGACAGTGCCAGGTGTCCTCCAAGCTCCCAATGGGGCTACCTGACCTCTGAGCCCCTCCAGGGAGCTCAGCGCCCCCCCCTTCCCCACCCCAAGGGGAACCCCTGGGTGATATCTCTCTTCCATATGCACCTTACACCAACAAAAGTTCTTCCCAAACAACCAGTCACACAAAAGAAAGCTCAGAGGCCAAACTTCAAAAGGCAGGGCTCCCCTCCCTCCCACCTCCTCTTGGAGCTGTCAGGGGACATCAAGTGGCAATTGCCCATGCTCAGGCTTCTGCAAAGTATTTTACAGCTTGTTTTCTTTTCTCTGTGTTTTATTTTCTCTACACAAATGGAAAAATGCATCAGGCAAAGCAGCCCCCATCTGGGTCCCTCGGCTCCACACAGAGATGTCACCCCACTCCCAGCTGGGCCCCAGCCTCTTCCTCAAAAAGACACCTTAATCCCTCATGCCTTCCTGTTTATCTCCTGCCCTCTCTTGGAGGCAAAAATATTGGGTATTAGTTTCATTATCAGATTTCAAGGAGGGAAGGAAAGGATAGCTTTGTGAGAACAGAGAGGTCAGCCTGGGGGAGAAGGGGGCAGGGGGCAGCACAACTTCTGAGGAACCTCCATGAGCCAGGGCCAGGAGCCCTGCAGGCTCTGCATCCTGTCCAGGGGTCCCCCAGCCACCCAGAGAGAGCTGGTTTGGTCTGGACCCCAAGCTCCATGCCCTCCTTCCCCCACCGCCCCAGCTGGTTCAATTCAACACACACCTGAATGCTCCAGCTACATGCCAGGCCCTATGCCACAGGCCATGAGGGAGACAGGGATGGACGATGCATCCTCAACTGTCCAGGGGCTCCCTGTCTGACAGAAGGAGGGGGCAGATGAGGGCTCTTGGCAGCAAGCTTTCAGATAAAGTAGGATAAATGCTCTCCTGAGTTGTGCCAGTTCCTTGACTACAGGACAGTGTTTGCCCTTACATCCTCCAACCCAAAGCACATCTCAATACATTTTCATTGTACAAATAAGAAAGAGCAAAAGTAGGAAAGTCAGAAAGTAGATGATGGATGGCTGAGTGGGTGGGTGAATGGATGAATAGGTGGATGGATGGATGGATGAGTGGGTGTGTGAGTGGGTGGATGGGTGGCTGGCTGGATGGATGGATGAGTGGGTATGTGAGTGGATGGATGGACAGATGGATGGATACATGGATAGATGGATGGATGGATGAGTGGGTGTGTGAGTGGGTGGATGGATGGATGGGTGGATGGATGGATGGATGGATG
>NW_027740861.1:0-308 GCF_054177405.1 Leptonychotes weddellii | reverse complement strand
CACTGTGGGCATTTGCGCGGCCACCCTGCCCAGGAGAGAGAGAGACTCTGCCTGGGGGTGCTCACAGAGGGCCAGAGGTACCCCCGGAGTCCCAGGCCTGCCCTCTTTCCCACCCCTGGGCCGTGGGCTCCACTTACTGCTCATCGTAGGGAGAGTCTGAGACCTGCAGCACCGAGGCCTGGAAGTCCTGAATCACCTCATTGCACATGTAGTTATGCCAGGACTTGGAAACCTGGGGTAGCTTCTCCTTTTCCCAGTTTGGAGGGGCGCCCTCCCATACGGGTTCCTTGGCTGCAGTCATGTAAGGT
>NW_027740860.1:0-308 GCF_054177405.1 Leptonychotes weddellii | reverse complement strand
GAGAGGGAACACAAGCAGGGGGAGTGGGAGAGGGAGAAGCAGGCTTCCCGCCGAGCAGGGAGCCCGATGCGGGGCTCGATCCCAGGACCCTGGGATCACGACCTGAGCCGAAGGCAGACGCTTAACGACTGAGCCACCCAGGCGCCCCCTTCCTTTTTTTTTTTTTTAAAAAAAAATCAATTTCGAAATAATTTCCTATATAACAGAAAGATGTACAAGACTAGTAGCAAGAATTGCCATATACCTTCTCCCAGATTCACTAATTGTTAACATCCGGTGCCATTTGTCCTGCTGTTCTCATTCATATT
>NW_027740859.1:0-308 GCF_054177405.1 Leptonychotes weddellii | reverse complement strand
TGCGTTTGCATTCCTCCAGATACTTAGAACTCAGCCCATCCAGACACCCCATTTCATTGTATTAGATCTAGCATAAGGTACTAATTAACACTGGCAGAGAATCTCTCTTGCTAGTACCTCTTCACTTCACTTGTAGTTCTGGATGTTGGCCTACAAAGAGCGTGTCTAACCCCACATCCACAGGACTGCCTTTCACATATGACAAAGCTGGGATCACTTAGCATCTGTGAGGGAATTGCTCAGTCCCTTTCAAGTAGAACCATCCTGGACACTGGCCTCAGTGTGACCTCCAGCTGTATACACCCTTG
>NW_027740858.1:0-308 GCF_054177405.1 Leptonychotes weddellii | reverse complement strand
AAGATCTTCGTGTTGGGACGAAAAGCTGTGCTCTGGGTTCCCCAGGACTTTCTCATTCAGAGTGAATTTGCCGTAGCTCCCGTCTCTCTGAATTGAAATGCACCTCTCGCTTCCCGCTCAGCTTGTGAGATGAACCAGACCTCACTCAGCTCCCACGCACGCCCCCCTCAGCTCTGCCACATCCCAGGGCCGTGACCAGGCCCCTAGCTGCAGTCTCCCCAGATCCAGATGGTACTAACTGGTCTCCCCCAGAACTGATCTGCAGCCTGTGGGCCAGAGCATGCTGAGCACTCCAAATCTGGGAGTTT
>NW_027740857.1:0-308 GCF_054177405.1 Leptonychotes weddellii | reverse complement strand
TTTGGGAATCAACAATATTGGTAAAGCCTGTCACCATGTCTCATTTGATGTATCTTGCTTCAAGCACTTTTGATTCCTACCCATCCCTTTGAGCCTTTTGGTTTTGACATCCCGTTTCTGACACCTGCTGCGGGCTCTCGGTGAGTGACACATTCTGGGCAGGAACGTCTCCTCCTAAAGAATTGGTTCAGGTTGGGGGCGCCTGGGTGGCTCAGTTGGTTAAGCGTCTGCCTTCGGCTCAGGTCATGATCCTAGGGTACTGGGATCGAGCCCCGCATCGGGCTCCCTGCTCCACGGGAAGCCTGCTT
>NW_027740856.1:0-308 GCF_054177405.1 Leptonychotes weddellii | reverse complement strand
GCCATTTTACAGGGCTCTAAGGCCAGTTTCTTTATATTCTAGTTACTCTTTTAAACTGCAGGGTTGTGTGTGTGCGCATGTATGTGTGTATGCATGCGCGTAAGCACACGCATGCATTCTAGGGCATCCATGGCTGGTATGGGCTAGGGACCTGGTGTTCACTAGGATGGCAGGCCAGCTAAGGCACCCAGACCCTGCTCCTATCTAAGCTATCAAGGTGAAGGGAAAAGGTCCACAGTGGTGCTGGCCAGCACCTGGGAAGCAGCTGCCAGCATTTGTCAGGATTCTAGGGCCAGTTCCTTTTATAT
>NW_027740855.1:0-308 GCF_054177405.1 Leptonychotes weddellii | reverse complement strand
TGCATTACTCGGCAGGGAAGGGTGCGGGAGAGGACAGTGGCCACGACGGGCAGGTCCGTGTGCAGTCACGCCATTGCGTGGAAGGTCTTATTACCCCCACTTGTCAGTAGGGACGGGTTGGGTTTGCTGCAGGAAGAAAGAGCCCCCAAGTCTCAGTGGCTTTAAACCAGCCGGGATGCTGGCTTACTCATGCCAGGTGATCATTGCGGGGGGACTAGAGATTCTGCCCCAGGGCCTCCCGACTCAGTCCCGGCCGGTGGAAGGAGTGTGGCAAGTCTCACACCATCCATTAAGGCCATCACCTGACG
>NW_027740854.1:0-308 GCF_054177405.1 Leptonychotes weddellii | reverse complement strand
CAGATATGGGATTCATTCATCTGAGAAATGTGTGCCAGATGCCCTGGGGGGCGCGGGGGCAGGACGTGAGTGGTCAGACACCAGCGCTCCAGAGGTGGGGCTGTGGCGTGCGAGCTATGTAGGTCCCCAGTCCTGGCCACGGTCATAGAAGGGCCAGAACAAATCCCAAATTATTAATGGGATAGACTAGACTCTGCCCTGAACACCCACAGAGCTGATCCATCACCCACTTTGAGCTCTCCCCCGAATGTGTCCCTCTCTGAGGGGCACCCCTCACCCGCCCATCCCAAACTGAGACCCACCTTCAT
>NW_027740853.1:0-308 GCF_054177405.1 Leptonychotes weddellii | reverse complement strand
TAGAAAACAAAATTCCTAACATTTTCTTCTTCATACAGATATAAAAATTGATAGCAAGTTTGCTTAACTTTGATCATACAGACAGTTAAGACACATAGGCAGATAAACAAATAAAGAACTTTTCAGGATATCTAAAATCCCATATACAAAAACTACGTACCAACTATTAAACTCTGTTGACCAATACCTGTGTGTTATGTATTTCTTGGCCTCTTAGAAAATAGCACATCAGATCTGAGCACCTTCCCTAGATAAATCCCAGCCAGAATTTAAAACATTCATTAAAACACATGTACAGTTCAGCATGC
>NW_027740852.1:0-4692 GCF_054177405.1 Leptonychotes weddellii | reverse complement strand
TCATCTGTCGATGGACATCTTGGCTCTTTCCACAGTTTGGCTATTGTGGACATTCTGAGCAATGATTCTTAATAAAGCTTCCAGGGCTAGGGTCAACACCACCCACTGCTCAGATTTATTCCTCTCCTTCCTGAGCTCAGTCATGCATATCCAATCTGTACTTGTGGTTCCTAAATCCATCTGAAGGGGGGATTGTTTTATGGGCACCCTGTCTTGTAGCTAAGACATGGGCCTGCCTCCTCCCACAAGAAAAACAGACCAAGGTGGAGAGCAAAGGAAAAGAACTGGTGTTCCTCAAGGAATATGAACCACTGGCTTGAAATAGCTTGAACTGAACAATTTCTTTGTGCATCACCCACAGAGTTTAATAACGTCCTAAGGGGATTGGTTCTGTGCCTCTTCTATGGGGTTAAATGACCACAAACTTGCTCTGCCGTGGACCTGTCTCTGACTAGCACAGCCTCATGGAGAGCTCTCTACTCTAAATATTTATAATTCTCATAGTAAGTTAATAACTGCTACTATGCCTAACCAACCGCCATCCCCTGCCTTTTTTCCTTGCTGGCAGAGGTATGCCTCCTCCTCTGCAGAAGGCCAGATACTCACTTTCCCAGATATCCTTTCACTTGGACTTGGGTATTGACCCAATCTTGACCAATAGAACCAGAGGAGCAGTCAGCTAAGGGTTTGGGAGAAGAATTTTCCTCAGTATTCAAAGAGTAGCACAGGGGAGGAAACACCCCTCTGCCTGCATTGGGACTATATACGTGAGGATGCAAAGTCAGCTATCTAGTGTCAGAGAAGGTAAAACCAAGAGAATCAGAGAGCACACTGGAGTCTTGACATGAATGAACCAGCCTTGGAGCTGCCTACCCCTGAATTTCCTGCTACATGGGCTAATCCACACACTTTCAGTTGATTGTGGCAGACACTGTTATTTATGTAAAAGTATTCACCCACATTCCTTGCTAAAAGAATCACCATTTTATTTATTTGGGAGGAGATTCTCTTAGCTTCTTTGCTGGGGGGTGAGGGGGGCATATAAATTATCCTGAACAGCAGGATGTAAAGGGAAGCCTTCCAGAAGGTTCTGGGAAATATTCTTCTTTTCTAATAGAGAAATATGTGAGTAGAAAGGTTTGCCACCCTCTTCTCCTTTGAAAACAGTTGTATGAGGTAACATTCCCTGAGACTGTGGCCATTCTCTTAGGACCCGCAGAAGATCAGAGAGAACCATAGAGGAGGCTCCAATGAGCTGCTGAGCTGACCCCCAGCCATGTGCATTTAGGGTTTTCAATAAAAACCATTTAGTATTATTTAATTTGTAGCCATGGTTGGGCATTTCCCTGGTAAAGAGTTATTGAATTGCTCAAGCTTATCTCAGGGCCCTAGAGGGCTGGTGAGGAGGGAGGGGTAGATTTTAAGACTGATGCAGATTAGTTTTCAAGTCCAAACAAAAGGGATGCACACCATGTTCTTAGAGAGGAAAGGGGAACTAGAATGAACCAAAATACCTAGTCAAGTGACAGAACAGCCCCCTTGGTTAGGGGCTCTGAAACTCAAGGCTGCCTAGGACTGTGGTCTGGCCACGGAATGTGATACAACATAGGGGACATCCCAGATGACCACTGGAATGGCTGAGGGCAGGAAGACTGGGGTGGGGCTGGGCACCTAGTGACCTGGGGGCTGCATCAGGAATGGTGGGAGAGGGGAGGCAGCTGTTGTCTCCAAGAGGCTGGACACAGCCATCTCTGAAGGAGTAGGGGAAAGTAGAGGTGAGTTTCAGTGATTTGCTGATGAAGGCTATGTCAGTGACCATTTTATCGCCCAAATCCACAGCCCTGGACTGTGCCTCCAGATTGGTATGGTTTGGGAAAATAATGGATGCCCCTGTGTTTATCTTCAACTCCCCCACTAGTTTGTAAACACCTTGGAGGCAGGAACTTTAGTGATGTTTCTCTGATTGCCCTGTGTGTGGGCATCAAGTACTTGATTTTTTAATTTAATTCAACAAATATTTATTGAGCCCATACTCTACCCCAGGCACTAGGCCGTGCGCTGGGGATTCAGCAATGAACATTTGTTGCAAGGAGGCTTGTGTGTCAATGCAGGCCAACAGTTAACCCTTGGGGGTGTACCTGTGGGGCTTCTGCACTGATCTGTCTTGACCAGTAAAGGCCAGAAGAGGAGGCCCTTTTGTAAGAGACTGTACCTGGGGGCACCACCTAAGACCTAAGAGGGAGGCAGAGATGGAAACAGTACTCTTCCTGATTATTTCTGAGTGGTGTGCTTGGGGCTGGGTTTTGTTTTTTCTTTCTTCCCAAGGCATTCTGCAAATTAGAAAATCACTCAGTCATGCTAATTGTGACAGCATGAGACCTCTGTCAAATTACTGCAGTGCCTGTGCTCTGGGGAACACTGCCTTTTAAGTTGCAAAATTTCTTCTTTTACAATAATGAACAACTTTACCAGCATAAGAATGCATCAGAGGGTTCCCAAGAAAATAGGCTCTTTCCCACAGGCAGTTTTCTGCCTCTTCCTTGCTCCCCACCCACCTTGGGCTAGAGTAATTATGGAATGATTGGATTTTCCCTAGCTGATGGAGACTGGGGGTGGGGGTGGGGGAATTTACTGAATATATGAACCAGAGCCTTAGATTGTACCAGTTTCTCAGTCCTTAAGCAATTGTGTCTGAAGAGCTGATTAAACAGTGCTGGGCATTGAGAAATAGACACATTCCTTTATTTCATCCTCAATTTTCTCAACCTTTTACATTTATTAACTTCTGAGTTTGGTTGCTTTATAATAAATAGGAAAATCAGGAGTCTTTGTTTTCCCTCTTTTATTGCTTGTGGGTTCCCACATGCAATGGGATGAGCCCAACTTTGCTACCAGGGATGAACTGGCAGAGGTTCTGGAGCTCTGGCATGATGTAGAGGACTTGTTAGTGTTTGGACCAGGAGCAAGTGAAGCTCTGAGGCTTGTAGGTATGACCTCCAAAGAGTGAGAGACAGAATTAACAATCCTGTAGTCTTATTTATCCAAGACCACACAATTTGTTTTTTAAGCTTCTCATGGAATTGCCTCCTATGAGTGACTGGCTACATTATTTTGGAATTACATCCTAATGTTTGAGGAAATCATCAAAAGCAATACATTTAAAGGAAAACCACTTCTCTCCAATAATTAACTGTTCTGTCAAGAAGACTTTATTAAGCATTTGTTAGGTGCTGGCAATGTCTGTATCCTGGGAAAAGTAGAAGGCAGATTGGCCAAGAGTATGGGGCCATGCTAAAATCAAAAAACACAAGAAGCAATATGTGTTGGTGAGGATGTGGAGAAAAAGGAACCCTCAGGCACTGTTGGTGGGAATGCAAACTGGTGCAGCAACTGTGGAAAACAGAATGAAGATTCCTCAAAAAATTAAAAATAGAGTTACCATATGGTCCAGTAATTCCACTACTGGATATTAACCAAAGAATATGAAAATGCTAATTTGAAAAGATATGTGCACCCTATGTTTATTGCAGCATTATTTACAACAGCCAAAATATGGAAGCAGCCTAAGTGCCCACTGATAAATGAAGGGATAAAAAAGATGTGGAATACATATACAATGGAATATTACTCAGCCATAAAAAAGAATGAAATCTTGCCATTTGCAACAACATGGATGGAGCTACAGAGCACAATGCTAAGTGGAATAAGTCAGAGAGAGATAAATGCTACATGATTTTACTCATATGTGGAATTTTAGAAACAAAACAAACAAACAAAGAAAAAAAGAGATAAGCCAAAATCAGACTCTTAACTATAGAGAACAGGTTACCAGAGAGGAGGTAGGTGAGGGGATGGGTGAAATAGGTGAAGGGATTAAAAAGGGCACTTGTCATGATGAGCGCTGAGTAATGTAAAGAATTGTTGAATCACTGTATTTGTACACCTGAAATGAATATAACACTGTACATTAACTATACTAGAATTTAAAAAATTAATAATTTTTTAAAATTTTCTTGTTATGTTAATCACCATACATTACATCATTAGTTTTTGTTGTAGTGTTCCATGATTCATTGTTTGCATATAACACCCAGTGCTCCATGCAATACATGCCCTCTTTAATACCCATCACCAGGCTGACCCATCCTCCCACACCCCTCCCCTCTAGAACCCTCAGTTTGTTTTTCAGAGTCCATCATCTCTTATGGTTTATCTCCCCCTCCGATTTCCCCCCCTGCATTCTTCCCCTCCTGCTATCTTCTTCTTTTTTTTAAAACATATATTGTATTATTTGTTTCAGAGATACAGATCTGTGATTCAACAGTCTTGCACAATTCACAGCACTCACCATAGCTCATACCCTCCCCAATGTCTATCACCTAGCCACCCCACCCCTCCCACCCCCCACCACTCCAGCAACCCTCAGTTTGTTTCCTGAGATTAAGAATTCCTCATATCAGTGAGGTCATATGATACACGTCTTTCTCTGATTGACTTATTTCTCTCAGCATGATACCCTCCAGTTCCATCCACGTTGTTGCAAATGGCAAGATCTCATTCCTTTTGATGGCTGCATAATATTCCATTGTATATATAGACCACATCTTCTTTATCCATTCATCTGTTGATGGACATCTTGGCTCTTTCCACAGTTTGGCTATTGTGGACATTGCTGCTATAAACATCAGGGTG
>NW_027740851.1:0-308 GCF_054177405.1 Leptonychotes weddellii | reverse complement strand
TGTTTCTGGTTTAGATTGAGCCTGTGTGCTTTCTCCTCTCTTTTTAAAAAATATTTATTTTTCAGTGAGAGGGAGAGGGGGAGAGAGCGTGTGAGCACTGAGCACAGAACCTGACTCGGGGCTCTATCCTACAACCCTGAGATCATAACCTGAGCCAAAATCAAGAGTCAGCTGAGCCACCCAGACACCCCTCTTCTCTATCTTTTTTTTTTTTTTTTAAAGATTTATTTATTTGAGAGAGAGAGTACATGAGAGGGGGGAGGGTCCGAGGGAGAAGCAGGCTCCTCCCTGAGCAGGGAGCCCGATGC
>NW_027740850.1:0-308 GCF_054177405.1 Leptonychotes weddellii | reverse complement strand
TTTTCCAAAACAAAAACTGTTTCATGAAAAGAGTGGCATTGTGTTACATTTTTGCAAAGTTCTTGAATCTCAGGCTTCATAGAAGACAGCAGGATGCTCCTATCTTCCTCTGCATTCAGTCTTCGCATTTGTTGTTTTGAAGTATATTACGAAAATCTGGCCTTACGTAGATACGTAGTTGGAAAAGAGAGGAGTATTTTTTTTTTTTTAAAGATTTTATTTGACAGAGAGAGAGAGACAGCGAGAGAGGGAACACAAGCAGGGGGAGTGGGAGAGTGAGAAGTAGGCTTCCTGCAGAGCAGGGAGCC
>NW_027740849.1:0-308 GCF_054177405.1 Leptonychotes weddellii | reverse complement strand
ATGCTGTGCCTTCTGCCCTGCCCTGACTCTTCAACCAGCTGGTGGCTCCGGCTAAGGCCAAGGTGTGGGCCTGGCCTTTCTGCCCAGGACGACCCTGACTTTTCCCCGTGGGTCCCTAGTACCAAGCCCAGTGCCAGGCATGGAGCTCGCACTCCTCCACGGGTGCCAGGATTGGCTTGAAATTCTCTCCCGAGGGAAGGGAGTGACTTGGCCCCAGCTGAAGGCTTCAGAGAGCACACACACACACACATACACACTCACACCACACTCACCTGGCCACCACCAAAGATCTTCCTTCCCTTCATCCT
>NW_027740848.1:0-308 GCF_054177405.1 Leptonychotes weddellii | reverse complement strand
GCTGCACCAGCTTGCATTCCCACCAACCATGTAGGAGGGTTCCCCTTTCTCCGCATCCCTGCCAACATCTGTCGTTTCCTGACTTGTTAATTTTAGCCATTCTGACTGGTTTGAGAACACCATTTTTTTAAACACAGATAATACCAGCATTAAAAATAAGTGTGAGGAGGTAAAAGGACACAAATAAATAACCATTAGTCCATGAGGAAAGAGTGCTAGTGTAGCTCTGAACATAGTAGAAATTTTTATTTTTATTTTGACTCAGATTACTATATTAACATTCTTTTGACATTTTATGATAAAATATT
>NW_027740847.1:0-308 GCF_054177405.1 Leptonychotes weddellii | reverse complement strand
TATGTTCTCCTCATATGGAATTGCAATATTTAGTTATTTTTCAAAGAAATTTGATTATATTCATCATTCTTGTATTTTAACCCAAGTGAAGGCTTTTTAAGTTTTTATCATATTTATTTATTTAAATTTTATTTATTTATTTTATGTAATTTCTATACCCACTGTGGGGCTCAAACTCATGACCCTGAGATCAAGAGTCTCATGCTCTTCCGACTGAGCCAACCAGGTCCCCCAAGGCTTTTCTTTAAAAACAATACTTTGCTATTCTTTATTCAGTATTGATCATTTTAGAGAAAATCTTAAAGCTG
>NW_027740846.1:0-308 GCF_054177405.1 Leptonychotes weddellii | reverse complement strand
GGTTTCTTTTTATATGTAGGGACAAAAGGAGGGAAAGTATGAAATCATGCTGAAACGCGCAGCATTGGGCATTATTATCTATGGGCTCTAATGAGTTTATTTCTCCCACCGAGGACGGGGTCAGGCTGAGTTCTGCAGGAGCTCCAGGCATGGACTGTGCGTGGCTTCTTACGTGTATATAAGTCATTTACCACAGCACGGTGGAAATGTTGGACTCTATAGCTAGAGCTCCCTTGCATTGAATTTTGCTAATGCCTGGCTTAGCTCTTGGGTGGTGTCACCAAAATAGGATGACGAGATTGCTCTGG
>NW_027740845.1:0-308 GCF_054177405.1 Leptonychotes weddellii | reverse complement strand
GGTGGCTCAGTTGGTTAAGCGACTGCCTTCGGCTCAGGTCATGATCCTGGAGTCCCGGGATCGAGTCCCGCATCGGGCTCCCTGCTCGGCAGGGAGTCTGCTTCTCCCTCTGACCCTCCTCCCTCTCATGCTCTCTGTCTCTCATTCTCTCTGTCTCAAATAAATAAATAAAATCTTAAAAAAAAAAAAAAAAAAAAAAAAAAAAAGAATGATTGAGTTCCTAGGTTTTTCTTTCTTTTAGCACAATCAACATTTATTGTATTTTTGTATTTATATAAGTTTGTATGTATGAGTGATGCCCAGAACTG
>NW_027740844.1:0-308 GCF_054177405.1 Leptonychotes weddellii | reverse complement strand
ATGTCTGTTTTATCAAGCAGACCTTGAATATGTCCTCCTCTCTCTTTTTGCCAATACCAACTCTACCTGGAGTACCAACCCCAAACTCTGCCAGTATAAATCCTATCCGTTTTCCAAGACTTCTTCAGATTCTGCCTCTTCAAAGATATCAGTTCTTTTTTTATTATTATTATTATGTTATGTTAATCACCAAAGATATCAGTTCTTATAGCCAAAGTCTTCTCCCTTGACCTTTGTCACCTGTGCTTGCTCTTGTTAGGATGTATGGATATTGTCATCTTTTTACCTATTTGGGTTTGCCTGACATT
>NW_027740843.1:0-308 GCF_054177405.1 Leptonychotes weddellii | reverse complement strand
TGAACGCTCCTAGCTTCACAATCCAGCAGAAACCAAGGAGGAGAACTCTGCCAAAAATCAAGGGACTATACCAAAAATCAAGGGAGGAAATATTATCAAATGTACGACTGGTAATGCAAAAAGAAGACGGGGAATGATATATTTTAATTCTCTCAAGAATATCTGGACTTGAAAGGCTAGGGGGGCAGAGCAAGATGGCGGAGGAGTAGGAGACCTGGATTTCGTCTAGTCTCAGGAATTCAGCTGGACAGGGATCAAACCATTCTGAACACGCACAAACTCAACAGGAGATCAAAGAAAAGAATAGC
>NW_027740842.1:0-308 GCF_054177405.1 Leptonychotes weddellii | reverse complement strand
TGAACGCTCCTAGCTTCACAATCCAGCAGAAACCAAGGAGGAGAACTCTGCCAAAAATCAAGGGACTATACCAAAAATCAAGGGAGGAAATATTATCAAATGTACGACTGGTAATGCAAAAAGAAGACGGGGAATGATATATTTTAATTCTCTCAAGAATATCTGGACTTGAAAGGCTAGGGGGGCAGAGCAAGATGGCAGAGGAGTAGGAGACCTGGATTTCGTCTAGTCTCAGGAATTCAGCTGGATAGGGATCAAACCATTCTGAACACGCACAAACTCAACAGGAGATCAAAGAAAAGAATAGC
>NW_027740841.1:0-4692 GCF_054177405.1 Leptonychotes weddellii | reverse complement strand
TTGTTCGTGCACAACACCCAGTGCTCCATGCAGAACGTGCCCTCCTCAATACCCACCACCAGGCCAACCCATCCTCCCACCCCCCTCCCCTCTAGAACCCTCAGTTTGTTTTTCAGAGTCCATCGTCTCTCATGGTTCGTCCACCCCTCCGATTTCCCCCGCTTCATTCCTCCCCTCCCGCTACCTTCTTCTTCTTCTTCTTCTTTTTTTTTTCTTAACATATCTTGCATTATTTGTCTCAGAGGTACAGATCTGAGATTCAACAGTCCTGCACAATTCACAGCGCTTACCAGAGCACATACCCTCCCCAGTGTCTATGGATATTTGATTTTTTTAAATTTTGTTTTGATGGAATATATTAAGATCTCAAATTGTAATTTTAGTTAACAATGACAATGAAATTGAAGAACCAAAAGTTAAAAGCCATAAAATTATACTTAGCTTGAAGGCAGTTTTCACATATGCATGATATTGGGAAACATGTTTACTCTGTATTATGCTTTCAAACACATACTGAAGTCTTAACATAATAAACGGTTTTTGAAACAGTTCTGTAACAATTTAGGTTCTAGCTATGAACCCAAAATAAGTGCGACAGGAAGAGGGACTAAAATGTATCCACTGTGTGCCTAGATAGAGTTCAGGAGACTTTGAAAATATAGTTTACTTCATTCTTCGCAATAAACTGACAAATCTTCATGATTTCCATTTGATAAATTAGAGAATTATATTATGATTAAGTTGCCCAAGTTCATAATTCCAAAGGTCACATTCTTTGCCCTGGGGCATGACAGGTGACATAATATAGGTGACATTGTTTTCTGGGTCAAATCATTTTCTCTAAACCTCCCTCACTTAGACAAGGCCAATCTTTTATCACCAGAAAAGCATTTCCTATTCTACCCTCTTTCAAAAACCTGCTCAAAAATTTTCTTTAGAAAATATAACGGATTTGAATAAAAAGAAAACAATAACAAAAACAAGCCACACAAATACCCTTTATGTACTTGGTATTTCATATTGTAGGTCTTCTAAATTACATGTTATGTAGTGCAATGCATTGTGTTGTTTCCGAATTAATACCCAGATTGATGGAAGGGACTATGAATTAATGTAATTCTTTCCTATTTATTCTTTTCCTCTTCATGCCCTCTATAGTATGTACACATTCAGGAAATCATGGCGCAAGCCACCAAATAGTAAAACATTTGGCTCACCTTGAAGTATACACAGTTGTGAGCTACTGAAGTGATCTAGATTGAATACCCACCTGGAGCCAAATACCCCCCTTTATGACAGGTGTTTCTGCCCAAGCCTCTCAAGGGTTCAGATGACTGTAAATGCAAGGCAGACAGCGCACTGGGGAGAGACACTGCTACAATGCTGTGTAGATTCAGGGAAGACAGGGACAAAGGGGAGGGGAAGAAGAGGAAGAAGCAGAAGCAAAGGGAATTCAATTCAGATTTGTGCAACTTTATTTAAAGCCAAGAACAGTGACCGTTAGTGATTGCAAGAAGAGGTGTTTTACTTGCAATAAAGACATTTTACTGCTGAAAATTTTCAGGGTAAAATAGAAGTTCAGTTGGAATATAGATTTGGTACTTACCTCCTGACTTTGATTAAGTCACTTAACCTGCCTAAGCCTTAGGTTTTATTCTTTATTTCTGATATAAATTGGGTAGAATGTAGGCAACCTCACAGATTTTTCAATAGAACTAAATGAGAGAATGTATGTAAAAATATATAGCATAGCCCTGGAAATTAATAAATAGTGATTTCTTCCCTCTAATAAAAATTTTAAACAGATGTCTGGTTTAGGCCAAGATTGATCTAGTTTTTATTATTTGAAAATATGCACATCTGTTTGAATTCATTCTCAGCTTTTTCAAAACACTAGCATGGTTTTCCCCTGAAAGTTTTCAAAGAGGGAGCAGATTTCCCTGCAGTTTCATGGAGGAAAAAGATCATTTAAATGTATGCCAGTTGATTTTTTAACTCTATCAGTCTGAGCATAAACCACTGTTGATCCTTTCTCTTAGCTCTGTTTTTTTTTTTTAAGATTTTATTTATTTATTTGAGACAGAGAGAATGAGAGAGAGAGAGCACATGAGAGGGGGAGGGTCAGAGGGAGAAGCAGGCTCCCCGCCGAGCAGGGAGCCCGATGCGGGACTCGATCCAGGGACTCCAGGATCATGACCCGAGCCGAAGGCAGTCGCCCAACCAACTGAGCCACCCAGGCGCCCTCTTAGCTCTGTTTAATTGCAATAATCTGTTGGGCCTTTCCCTTTTTAACAAAGTGAGGTTGTCGTATCACTCTATTCCAATAAGGAAATTCTTTCTGGTAATCAGCCTCACGCATTGCCGTGTGTACCCCTAAGAGATTCACCTGAAGAGAGAAAAGCTTACTAGCTCAGGAATCAGTCTCACCAGGATCCGAAACTGTAGACCCTCGTTGATGGTTTTCTTAATGTCTGAAGAAGTATTCTCTGAAAATGCACACAGCAGGGTGGGCTTCTAAGCATCACATTTAGGGGTGGGGATGCTCTCATTGGTGACTTCCAAATTCGAGCATTAAACTACTACTAATTCATATAGCTGTTTCAGTAATTAAATTGTTAGATCCTGATGACATTTAACCTTGGCATTCTGATGGAGGAAGGACAAACGTGGGAATTCATCTTTCCTTTTTAATTTGGTAAAAAGTTAGTTTGAGACATATTTTAAAGGAACCAAATTATTAGAGTAGCTTTCAATTTTGAAATAATCACATTTGTCTTAACATTTTCCTGTATAATTATTAACTAGTAAATGCTAATATGAAATTATAAAAATATATTTTGAAAATGATTGCTTCGTCTGTTTTATTTCCTTTTTTTTCAATGTACAAATTAATGCAGACTGGCCTGGAAGCCTGTGATTTAATACCTCAAAATGGCATGACCCAGCATGACTATGTAGCCGAGGGTTTCAAGTAGTCATTGACATCTAATCCAATAGCATTAATTAGAGAGCATTTCCTTATAAACACAAAATTGCATAAAAATAGCATTATCCTAGAATATCATCTCAGGGACTTAATAAGAATGTTGGGTTCAGTTATAATGAAAAACTGCCTTTCTCAAAAACCAAAATAAAACAACAACAACACTATACTAAATAAAGTAAACCCATGGAATTTATCAGTGAATATCTGCAAATAGTACAAAAACTCAAAGATGAGAAATAATGACTCTCACAGTTGGAACCCCTAGCTGAAGCTTAGCAGAAGAGCAATGCCAGAAAGAGTCCAGATTATGGAACAATGTCACTGGTTCCTAGGTCAGCGTCCATAAAGTTGATAGTAGAGACCATATTATTTCCCTAACTTGTTTAGGTATATTGTAATTAACATATTGTATAGGGAGAGGTTAGTGTTAATTTGTCCAAAACTTATATCAGAGGCTGGATCCCCAGACTGGGAATTGGGAGGTAGATAGAAATATATATATATATATATTTGTATTGTGGTTTAAACTTTCTAAAAAATCTTTTATTTACATTATTGTGTCATCATCTCCAAAAATACGCTGATGGCAAATACTTAACCGCTTTTAAAGATATTAAAAAAAGCTTTAGAAATATTAAAAGATGACGTGTCGTGATTTATTTTTCCAAGTTCTTAGATGATTGTAATGGATCAGATCTATGTCTTGGCATTGGTGACAAGGTTTAAATGTCGTATCTGGTGCATTTGATGAGGTATTCCGAGGCTCTTCTTGATGTAACAGTTGAGTATCTGGAAACAACCAACAAGAGATGGCCATTTCCACTCCACACAAGAACATTGTCATGGTGAATCAGGAAACACAATGACTTCACATTGAAATAAATGTGACTTGATGACCGAAGTGAGATTATAAAGGTGTTTTTGAAACAGTCTGGTTATTTACATGGCATTTTAAATACATGAAAAGCAATAAGCATCAAGGTAATGCTATTAAAGTAAAAGGTGATAGAGTTGAGAAAATCTTTGTTCATTCGGAAAAAAGAAAAGTTTTAATTATAACTGCATAGTATTCTCTGGCATGAATGTACCATACTTTATTCCACTGTTCTTTTAGGTCTGTGCGTTTAGATTGTTTCCAATATTTCAAGTGGTGATGCAATAAGTAACCTTATACATAAGTATTTTAGTGTTTTGTGGGGTGAATTTGCAGAGGAGAGACCTAAAAGTGGGATTACTAGGTCAGAAATCAAGTTCATATGTCTTGTTAGGTGTCAGGAAAACCTCTCCAGAAAGTTTGTATTTTCTGCCAACAATATGAAATTGCCCATTTCCCTACAGGCTCCCTAACAGAATGTGCTGTCACTCTTTTTAATCTGTGTCAATGTAATAGTAGGTGAAAAACAGCATCTCAACCTTGTCTTAACTGTATTAATAAATTATGAGCAAGTTTAAATATTTTATTTTGAAGGCCAGACTTATACATGTTTTGGAATTCTTTGTTCATGTCTTTTTTTTTTTTTAAAGATTTTATTTATTTATTTGACAGAGAAAGACACAGCGAGAGAGGGAACACAAGCAGGGGGGAGTGGGAGAGGGAGAAGCAGGCTCCCCGCCGAGCAGGGAGCCCGATGCGGGACTCGATCCAGGGACTCCAGGATCATGACCTGAGCCGAAGGCAGTCGCTTAACCAACTGAGCCACCCAGGC
>NW_027740840.1:0-308 GCF_054177405.1 Leptonychotes weddellii | reverse complement strand
TTAGATAAATTTGGGATGCCTGGGTGGCTCACTCAGTTAAGCATCTGCCTTTGGCTCAGGTCATGATCCCAGAGTCCTGGGATCGAGTCCCCCATTGGGCTCCCTGCTCGGCGGGGAGCCTGCTTCTCCCTCTGCCTGCCACTCCCCCTGTTTGTGCTCTCTCTATGTGTCTGAAAAATAAATAAAATCTTAAAAAAAAATCTATTAGATAAATTTTGCGGTGAAATTTCTAGGTCAAGGAATGTTTATGTCAGGGATGACTAGGTTATAGTAACCATCAGTCCCAAAGTTTAAAAGACTGAAAGCAT
>NW_027740839.1:0-308 GCF_054177405.1 Leptonychotes weddellii | reverse complement strand
GGCGAGTTCTTGTTTGCTTCTCTAGACAGTAACAGAAAAGCACCACTGCTCAGTAAGAACCTTGAATAATTTAAAATTTTGGTCTAGTTTCTCAAAGGGCCCAGAGAAGGAACGTGTGACATTTCTCCTGGTTTGTATGTTCTCTAAGAAGTCAAACTGCTGTCCGCTTTGGTAAAGAAACGAGCTGTTCTATCCGTTTCATTCCTTAACTACAGTGCTAGAAACTACAGGACATGGAAACTAAAGCATTAAAATTCAGATGCACTCCCTCTGCCTTTTGGCCTAAAGCTGTAGATGATCCATGTTTT
>NW_027740838.1:0-308 GCF_054177405.1 Leptonychotes weddellii | reverse complement strand
TTTTTTTTTTTTTTTAATTTTATTTTATTATGTTATGTTAGTCACCATACAATATATCATTAGTTTTTGATGTAGTGATCCACAAATCATTGTTTTCGTATAAAACCCAGTGCTCCATGCAGTACATGCCCTCCTTAATACCCATCACGAGGCTAACCCATCCCTCCACCCCCCTCCCCTCTAAAATCCTCAGTTTGTTTCTTGGAGTCCAGAGTCTCTCATGGTTCGTCTCCCCCTCTGATTTCCCCCCTTCATTTTTCCCTTCCTTCTCCTAATGTCCTCCATGCTCTTCCTTATGTTCCACAAAT
>NW_027740837.1:0-308 GCF_054177405.1 Leptonychotes weddellii | reverse complement strand
TCTGGGTCCCGTGGGCGCACCACACGTTGAGCATGGATCCTACTTAAAATATTTTTTTAAATGATAGAATTTCAAAAACAGAAGCATATTCACAGAAAAAAGGACAGAGCAAATGTTTGTCAATGGTTTGCCCACAAGGCAAGCAGCTCTTTGTGCTATAAAAAGTTAATCTCTAGTATTAACTCTCTCTTTGGGGGGCTCCTGGGTGGCTCAGTCATTAAGCATCTGCCTTCCCTTCAGGTCATGATCCCAGGGTGCTGGGATTGAGCCCCGCATAGGGCTCCCTGCTCTGCGGGAAGCCTGCTTCT
>NW_027740836.1:0-308 GCF_054177405.1 Leptonychotes weddellii | reverse complement strand
TCTAAAGAGTGTTGTTGTGATTTGCAGTGATGCAGGGCTGTGTGTGGGACCCAGCTCTGGGCACGTGGCCCCTCAGAGGGCCCCTCATGAAGGCCCTGGACCTGTGCCCCGCCAGCCCCGACTTTTTCTTGTCTCACTAAAAACCCCACATGATAATGTAAGCTCTCTGTGGCATCCTTCTAAGGATGAAACACAGTCACGTGTGGGTAATTACTAAACCAGTTTTGAGTTGTCACCTCCAGAGGAAGAATGACATATTATTCACCATTCGTGTGCAGTGTCGGGAGGCAAGCATCTTTGATTCTTGA
>NW_027740835.1:0-308 GCF_054177405.1 Leptonychotes weddellii | reverse complement strand
AGAAATCTGGTAAAAAGATACTCTGGTCCCTTCCTTCATCCTGCTGCTTGGAACATCCTGTAACACTAGCTGCCATCTTGGAGCATGAGGTTGAAGGCCACATCCTAGGCACGCAGGGTGGGAAATTTGTTTGTTTGATTTGGTTTGGTGTTGGGAATTTTTGTTTCTGGTTTGGGGGATTCTTTTGCTCTTTTATTATAATTCCAGTATAGTTCACACACAATACATATAACATAGTGTTATATTAGCTTCCTGCTTTAATTATTTCCCCCAGGGTCTACTGAGTAACTGCTGTGGTTAAAGGAATT
>NW_027740834.1:0-308 GCF_054177405.1 Leptonychotes weddellii | reverse complement strand
GGGCTGGCCCAGGGATCTGGCTGTCCCAGACTAGAGAAAACCAGTCGGCGAAGGAGGGAAATCCAGGGCCTTGTTCAGGGCTGGGGGCGGGGCTCACCCACAAGGTGACGGTGATGGTGACAGGGCGCAAGGCTCAGTCAGTGCTGGGCAGGCTGAGCTGGAGACACACGGGGCCCACGGGAGGCAAGAAGTAGGCAGACGGCCGAGTGACCCGTTTAGGGGTTAAATGATGCCCTGTGGCAGGGACGTTGTACAGTCATCATTTATTGAACACCTGCTGTATACCGAGGCAGCAACAGCTCAATTCT
>NW_027740833.1:0-308 GCF_054177405.1 Leptonychotes weddellii | reverse complement strand
TTTTCTTTAAGAATTGGGAGTAAATACAGATGCAAGGTAATAGAACCTGACTCAGACACAGTGGAATTGAGTGATGACATTAAAAAAATTATACTGATGTTGAGAAGCAAATGGTAGTAACAAAAATTCCTCAGGTGACACCAACATTCAGTAAGAGAAAGAGATAAAGTTCAAGGAAAAGTACTGAATAGGTTCTTTGATTGTTTGATATCCTATTAATGAAGAGGGATAAATTATGTGAACACACTGGGAAAGATGTTTGAGATGAGATCCTGGCAAACATGAAAATAAGAGCATTTATGAGACTT
>NW_027740832.1:0-308 GCF_054177405.1 Leptonychotes weddellii | reverse complement strand
TTGGGGTTTCAGTCCTGGCACAATTAGTGGCCCAGGTTTATTTATTTGAAAAGCTGTAACGGGACTCCCTGAAAGAGTCTTTGCAGGATATTTGAAGCTGATGGCCAGAGGCTCTTTAATGAGCAAAGAAATACTCTGACCCTCCCAGCCCTGCCCTGGCTGTCTGAGAGGGGAGAGAGACCTATTCTAACATGGGAAAGATTCAAGGTTTAGGTCAGTATAATTGGCTGATGCTCAACACAAAAGGAAGTTAGTCTGTTTAAGGGGTTAAGTCATTCAGTGTGATATCAATCAGCTTCCAACTCAGC
>NW_027740831.1:0-308 GCF_054177405.1 Leptonychotes weddellii | reverse complement strand
TGAGAGGCCACAGATATGCCCAAGTACAGAAGCTTTAAAAAAACACGCACCTGGGCGCCTGGGTGGCTCAGTTGGTTAAGCGACTGCCTTCGGCTCAGGTCATGATCCTGGAGTCCCGGGATCGAGTCCCACATCGGGCTCCCTGCTCGGCAGGGAGCCTGCTTCTCCCTCTGACCCTCCCCCCTCTCATGTGCTCTCTCTCTCTCTCATTCTCTCTGTCTCAAATAAATAAATAAAATCTTTAAAAAAACAAAACAAAACACGCACCCCTCAGTCATCAAACTCGGTTCATCCACACTGATGCCAGA
>NW_027740830.1:0-4692 GCF_054177405.1 Leptonychotes weddellii | reverse complement strand
GAAGCTTCCATCTCCATGGCCAGCCATTGGTGGAAGCTGGAACGGAAGGGGATTTTTGATGGTGGAGTTGGCCTGATGCAGGAAGAAAGGCCTGGGGCAGATTTTCAACTTGCTCATAAGCTGTAGTAGTTCATCCTGTAAATGACTTTCTCAGAAAGATGGAGGAGCCACACTGGGATGATTTCACTTGGCAAGAACTTGCCATGCTCTCTCCCTTACTGTAAGATCTTAGAATAATGCTGATAACAGTTTTATTCCTGAACCCGTGCAGGGCCTCCTCCTAGGCCTCAACCTTAATATCAAGGATTGTAATATTTGATATCATGCTTGTTCAGC
The DNA here is from genome assembly GCF_054177405.1 of Leptonychotes weddellii. NCBI lineage: Eukaryota > Metazoa > Chordata > Mammalia > Carnivora > Phocidae > Leptonychotes > Leptonychotes weddellii. The sequence goes on along the minus strand of NW_027740830.1, from coordinate 4,356 downwards.
TTTTTCTGGTTCAGCTTGTTCAGATGCTTTTTTTTTTTTAAAGTTGTCCATTTTAATTATTATATGAGAAGGAAAATACTATATTCCATATTCCTCCATGTCTAGTCAATTCCCAGAGTTAAAAAGGAATAAAATAAATGTCTTGGAATGAAGAGTGCAGTGAAGATGGTTAACTTCGTGAGTGTTGGCAGGTGTTCTGTCGGCCTGAGTCAAAGGAGGGCCTAGGAGGTATTGGTTACAGAGTTCTAGGTCCTGTCAGCCTGGTGCCCTCCAGAGAAGACCTTTGGGAGGTTTATCCTCAAGGAAATACAAAATACCTTCTAGGCCAGCTTTCTCCTGGGCAATTAGGGCACTTACCTCTTAAGGTCTTCATACAAAGCAGGAGAAAAACTGGTTTGAGGAAAAATCAGCATCCATGTGGTCATAGTGATTGTTACACCATCTCTGCATTTAAGAAGATGGCAGCCTTGGAGCCCTGCCCTGAGGAGCAGTTGCTCCGTCTTGTGTGAACATTAGGCCTACTTGCTGTGAAGTTATCGATACCCACTTTACAAATAGCCATCAGAACAGTGCTTACTGATGACCTTTCTGACACAGTGTAGGCTTCTTTGAACATTCCGAATGTTCGCTGCAGTCCATGAGATAGGTAGGACAGAGTGTGGCATGGGGACAGCTCGTGGTCCAGGTGGCTTGGAATACAGGCTGACAGGCAATGGGTAGGGTGTGTCAGAAATGTAGAGACACATGAAGCACCATCGAGAAGTGTATGGTTGGTCAGGGGACATTTTTGGGGCCAAATATTGTTTCAGAATTTATACTTCAATGATAATATTACAAGTTAACATTTGTTATGTTCTAGGCCCTATGATAAATCCATTCCATGCATAAACTCATTTAATCCTCACAACAGACTTGTAAGGCACACATTTTACCCCCTATATTCACACGTGAGGGGACTAAGGCTCAGAGAGGTTAAGTTCTTCAGCCTAGGTCACACAGCTAGATTTGGTAGAGTTAGAATTCCAATCCAAATCTTCGATTCCAAACTTATGATTTTGAGTTACGAAAGATGTTTCTGAAACTCTGGGAATCTGATTCTTCCAGGAATTGGGGGAATAAGAGTTCATGATTTTTCTATTTCCCCCCCAAGTTGATTGACTATATTCTACCCTAATCAATTCTCGGGGGGACAACATGTCTTAATTTAGTCTGTTGTCATTAGTATCTTAGACTGTGTGGCTTATGAACAAGAGAAACGATTTCTCACACCTCTGGAGGCTGGAAGTCTGAGAGCGGGGTGCCCGTGTGTCACATTTTGGTGTGAGCTCTCTTCCAGGTTTTAGACTGCCACCTTCTTGTTGGGTCCTCACTGGCGGGGCAGGAGCTAGTTAGCTCTCTGGCCTCTTCATATAAGGGCACTAATCCCATTCAGGAGGGCTCCACCCTCATGACCTAATTACCTCCCAAAGGTCCTGCCTCCTAACACCATCACATTAGGGGGTAGGATTTAACGTATAAATTTGACAAGGACACGAACATTCAGTCCATAACAATACAGGTAACTAGGAGGACTACCCATGGATTGCCAGGGGTGTATCTGCTCATATCTGCTGCACTGATGTAATGATTGGTAAGCACCCCCTTCCACTCTCTGTAGTGCCCCAATTTGGACAACCAGTTACATGGTCACCCTATGTATAACCTCATTTCCGCCAGAGCAGATCTGAGAAGAGAAACGACCTGTCAGTTTGGAGTCCACAAGCAGATGGGTAGCCATCTTGGGGTATTCCACCCCAAGACAACTTGAGAGGAATGACAACTTTTGGTCATTGAACTGTCTTGAATCTAGATGTTATGTGCTGCAGATCAGTGAATTCTGGGCTGGTATTCCCTTGCACTCCTGTATCTAAACACCACGGTTCTCCCTTCCTCATTTTCTTGGCACTCGTCCTTCTGTCAGTGTCAAAACTTGCTGACCAGACTTCCAAGCTCCTGAGACATTGGCCACTCCATATCCAAATCAAGGGTGTTAATCAAATGCATTGGTCAGAAAAACTTTAAATAAAAGCTTTCCTGGTGGCATTATAGTCTTATGGGCCAGATGAGATGCTCAAGTAAAATTTCCAAAAATTTCCTACGATTTCATACAACTTCATACAACTGGTTATGACTTATACATGAGCAGATCTGGAACCACATTGGATAAATAGATACTCTTACCAGTCATCACAATCAAGGAACACTAGCACTTTCTAAACTTTTGTTTTGCCTTTGGGAAAAAGCGTATGAAGATCAAAGCAGTGGGGTTTTTTTAGTTTCACTTTATCCTGTTTTAACTCGAAAGTGGTGAAATATTAAATAATGTGTACTATTAATAACATATTTGCATATGGTGCTCTGACTTTTCAAAGAAAGTTTGCATCTATTACCTTATTTGATCCTCCAACACTCCTGTGATTAAAGTAGGGTGGGAAATTTTATCTGTTTTAATAGAGGAAGCACCTGTGCTGGGGAGAGTCTAAGTGATTTTCTACCAGTTGGAAATAAAGTCAAGGCCAAAACTGGAAACTGTCCTCCCAGACCAGTCTCTTCCACCAAACCAAAGAAACCCCGGACTATTCATTTCCATTTCATAGGTATGTTGACCCAAAAGCTTAAAAATCATGCTTATTTGGGTTATACTCACTTACTGTTTTTTCCTACAAAATAAAATAATAATCTATAAAGAATTTTCTAGAGAAAACAATACCCACTCTATCTGGAGTGAAGGCACTCTTTTCTGTTTAGAGTGGCTGCACCGTTTTTTCCCTACCTTGTGTCTCCCTTCTATTCAACATCTCATTACATAAGCCTTTTTCACCTCCTCCCTTACTTTCTCCTAATGTTTTAGAGAAGGTAGGAATGGGGCTGCTTGGAAGAAGAAAAAAAAAAAAAAGCACCTCAAGTTATGTTGTTTACAAGTGACTAATGATTGTCAGTTGGATCTGATGGAATACAGAGTTTCGGGATCATAACTTCAAAACCAAATGACTCCATATCCAAAGATGGGGACCCTGTGGTCTGTCATCACATTAAATTTTGGCAGTAGAATTACAGTCAGATTTTAATACTGAACATTTGAGCTGCCAATGCATTAGTTGTTAATATTATCCAATAAAACACATGGAAGTCTCAATATAAAGAGCAGTGCTTATTCCTGGGGCTTGGATTGGGAATTATATTGAATTGTCTTTCTCACAACATGGAAGGCAAATTAAGACGTGTCTTTTTCCTCCCAAACAAGGGAAAACCTCCTTGGTAGAGTTTTTCCATTGCTTATGCGTAGTTAGTGCAAGTAGCTGCTGTTTCCAAAATGTTATAGTCCATTCTAGTCCCCATGGAAACAAGGTTGGAAACCACCCAGCTCTTTCTATTGAAATTATGGGGAAAGGACAGTATTGATTTATTCAGGGAAACTCAGCATGTCTCATATCCAGCCCTTTCTTAAGTCTTAGGAAGTGATTTCATGGAGTTTCTGGAAACAAGTGTCACATGACATTGCCAGTAAATCCATGTTCTCCAGGGTTGTGGTGTCATTTTTACAATTCTGGCACCGCAAGGAATGATGTCATGGTATAGTGATGAAGCAATCAAGTCACTTAAAAGTTAATTGTGAGGAACAGGAAAACGTTGGAGAGCAGCTTTTTTGGGGAGTATTTTAGATAAATGTCTTCTTAGGCCTTATCTGTCTTGGTATGGAGCCACCAAAGCAAGTCACGGCACCCTGAAAAACGATGAGTTGTGTTTCGAGAAGCTAACCATATTTCAAAGGAATGCTGAACACAGAATCTAGGAATGGCTCCACACTCAGCATTTGATAGAACTGTACTCATGCTTGGTTGTGTTTCAGACAGCTTCATTGTTTGAGCTTCAGTTTTTTTTAAAGATTTTATTTATTTATTTGAGAGACAGAGAGCATGAGACGGGGGAGGGTCAGAGGGAGAAACAGACCCCCCGCTGAGCAGGGAGCCCGATGCGGGACTCGATCCCGGGACTCCAGGATCATGACCTGAGCCGAAGGCAGTCGCTTAACCAACTGAGCCACCCAGGCGCCCTAATCAACCCTATCTTAATCCACTTAGTCGGACCCACCTTTAAGGACTGATTTCTTTTCTTTTTTTTTTTTTTTAAGATATTATTTATTTATTTGCCAGAGAGAGAGATAGCGAGAGCAGGAGCACAAGCAGGAGAAGTGGGAGAGGGAGAAGCCGACTTCCCGCCGAGCAGGGAGCCCGATGTGGGGCTCGATCCCGGGACTCCAGGATCATGACCTGAGCCGAAGGCAGTCGCTTAACCAACTGAGCCACCCAGGCGCCC
>NW_027740829.1:0-308 GCF_054177405.1 Leptonychotes weddellii | reverse complement strand
TTTCTTTCCAGATGGTCTCGAGGCACCAAGGTCAGAAAACCTACCCTCCCCCAGTTCGCTACACATGGCATTTGACTTATCTTAGTAAGAGTGATATTTTCAGGAGTCATAGCCCAAAGTCTGACAGTGTCTCAACAACCCAGTGCAGCCCACATATGATGCCAAACTGGGTCCCAGAATTCTGATTTTTGGCTTATTTCCAGGGAATCAATGAGTGTATGTGATTTCATTTCAGACTCTTTGATGGTCTCCCAGACTGTTCTAGAAAACAGACTTTGGGCTGTAATGTTATTTTATTTTATTTTTTT
>NW_027740828.1:0-308 GCF_054177405.1 Leptonychotes weddellii | reverse complement strand
GTCAGTGACTCACAGCTTCACTCTTCTCTGAGAACCATCCTCTGGGGAGGCTCTGCCTTTCTCTATGTTGGCCCACAGCCCGGGGTAGGGGGGAAGGCAAGAAGGGGGTACAAAAGCCAGGAAGCTCTGTTATTTATGCTCCAAGTGTAACCCAAGCGCCAGAGTGTACCTGAGACCCCATCAGGGCTCCTTAACTCTCCACAATCCTTTCCTGGACAGCACCCTCTCCCACATGCCCCCCAATCCCTGCCTCAGGTTCTGCTTCTTGGAAACCCAATGGGGTCCTACTTCACAGTATTGTTTAAGAG
>NW_027740827.1:0-308 GCF_054177405.1 Leptonychotes weddellii | reverse complement strand
TAAAGAATCATGGTAAAAAAGCCATGAATTCTATGTGTAGTATTCCCCCAGCACTGGAGTTCTGCCGTTCTCATTGATCGGTAAACTTGGTCTTGGCTGGCTGTTCTCGCTAGGGGCCTGTTGCCGTGGTTTCCAAATGTCTTTGCTGGAGGCGGAATTGCCCTGCCCTTGCCCGGTCCGGGCTAAGTAATCTGCTTGGGTTTGGTCTCTGGAGCTTTTGTTCCCTGCGAGCTTTCCGTACAGCTTTGGAGGCAGAGAGTGAGAATTGCGGCCTCCCAATCTCTGCCCCAGAGGAGCCGAGAACTTGG
>NW_027740826.1:0-308 GCF_054177405.1 Leptonychotes weddellii | reverse complement strand
TAGCAAATAAAATCTAAAAACATACAGGAGTATAATACATGTGACCAAATGGGTTAATTTCATTAATGCAAGGTTGATTAACATGCAAAAATCAATCAATGTAATTTACCATATTAACAGTTAATAAAGAGAAAAAAGCCATATGATAACTTAATACTTTATTCATAGAATTGCTATCAAAGCACAAATGTCTCCTTTAACTGCGTCTATTCAACATTGTACTGGAAGTTGTAGTCAGTGCAATAAGGCAAGAAAAAGATGAAAAAAGCTAAGATTTGGGTTTTTACATTTATTTTTTTTAAAGATTT
>NW_027740825.1:0-308 GCF_054177405.1 Leptonychotes weddellii | reverse complement strand
TGATGAGCAAGCAGTAATGTACAGAATTGTTGAATCATTATATTGTACACCTGAAACTAATATAACAATTATGTCAATAAAATGGCCAGTGAACATTTATTAAAAAAACCCCAACCTTTGGAAAGGGCAATGTTCCAGTTTTGCATAGGATTTTACATGCAAACCTGACCGGTTTTGTGAATATGAATTAGGTGAAACCTTAAAACTTCTGAGACATAGGAACCGTGTTTTGTATTCTTTTTGGTGTTTTTTTGTGTTGGTTTTGGTTTTTGTGACTTTCTCACAGAGAACCTCCTTCTGCCACCCTT
>NW_027740824.1:0-308 GCF_054177405.1 Leptonychotes weddellii | reverse complement strand
TCTACCAATTTGTCTTTTCAAATAATTGTCTTTCAATTTTGTCTTTGTAGATACTTCTCTGCCACTCTATAGGATTTGGGCAAGGCTGCCAAGTTGCAGGACTCTGCCTTTTAAACCGATCAACAGAGACATGAGTGTGTGTGTTAGTGGTAGGAAGAGCCAAGCATAGAACCTTATAGGCCCAGACACTCATAGTACTTCATTCTCTTAGGCACAGTGACTGGTCCGGGAATGGGCAACGTGTGCCCCAGTCTGGGCCAATTAGAGCCCTTTTCTGAGACTTTTCAATTTGGAGCTGGAGGAGAAGG
>NW_027740823.1:0-308 GCF_054177405.1 Leptonychotes weddellii | reverse complement strand
CGTTGCCAATTAATTAAACCGAAAGAACCCTCTTGTCCCAACTGAGAACACCTCCCAGCTTTTATCTAAAGCCCCCAAGAATGAACCAGTCAGCTGCATTTATTCCTACAGAAGAGGCTGTTTGCCCGGGCCAGAATCCCACATGGATCCGGCTCTTGGACAATAAGGACCTGAGGGTTCACCCAGCCCTTGGCTGATGACACGTATGACGAGGATTCTTTGAGGTTTCTGTAGGGAGTGACTGTAAGTTACCCATTCATTATTCTAAGAGCCACGGACACGATCGAGAGAGGACTATTCTGAATATT
>NW_027740822.1:0-308 GCF_054177405.1 Leptonychotes weddellii | reverse complement strand
TTTGGAGGTGAACTGGGTGTAGACGTAGGCTTCGCTGCTTCCCACCTGTGTACGCTTGGACGAATTGACGTCTCTAGTCCCAGGGTCCTCGCGTGGGAAAGGAACAGAACCGGTACCTGCTTTGCAGAGCAGTGACGGAGGTTCCGTTACGTGATGTCATAAGGCACGTAGCACAGTGCCGAGCATTATGGTGGTCGTTCCGTCATCGAAGCGTGAGGTCAGGGAGGGGGACACGTTGCTGCTAGCGGGCTCCGCTCTTCCCGCACCTCTCCTCTGGGTACGGTGCTGGGCGCACAGCTCCAGGGTGT
>NW_027740821.1:0-308 GCF_054177405.1 Leptonychotes weddellii | reverse complement strand
TCTCAGGGGCGTGGAGCCTGCTTAAGATTCTCTCACTCTCTCCCTCTCCCTCTGCCCCTCCCTTGCTCATGCTCTCCATGTCTCTCTCAAAAAAAAAAAAAAAAAATATATATATATATATATATATATATATATATATGGCAGCTTCACAAAGTAAACATTTGGGTGATAAAACTATTAAAAAAATTAAAGAAGTGAATACCACAACAGTTAGGATAGTGACTAGTTTGGGTGGAAGAACGGGGCCGTGTTTGGCCATGGGCATATGGAGTGCATGGAGAGGGATTCCTTATCTCTTGACAAGGTAG
>NW_027740820.1:0-308 GCF_054177405.1 Leptonychotes weddellii | reverse complement strand
TTGAGAGGGAAAATGTTACAGATCAGATGAAAAACTTCCTAATCTTTTCACCAAGATAAGCCCTGTTCCATGTCGCAGACGATAGGCATTCCTACACTAGGATAAAAGTGTGTTTGATTGTAGAAAATAGAGATTATACTTGACACCTTTAATTCCCACTTTTTAACTACCCTATGCTGTCATCATTTCCCAATTATTTGAAACAATTCAGAGCATAAATTTAAATCAAAGGATAGGTCATAAATGTATTTCACCTTTACCTATCGGACACTCGGGTTAATTCTCATGTAAATGTCTATTTATTTGTG
>NW_027740819.1:0-4692 GCF_054177405.1 Leptonychotes weddellii | reverse complement strand
GGGTCTTTTCTGGTTCCATACAAATTTTAGGATTGTTTGTTCCAGCACTTTGAAAAATGCCATTGGTATTTTGATCAGGATGGTGTTGAAGGTATAGATGCTCTGGGCAGCACAGACATTTTAACAATGTTTATTCTTCCGAATCATGAGCATGGAATGTTTTTCCATCTTTTTGTGTCTTCTTCAATTTCTTTCATGAGCGTTCTGTAGTTCCTAGAGTATAGATCCTTTTCCTCTTTGGTTAGGTTTATTCCAAGGTATCTTATGGTTTTTGGTGCTATTGTAAATGGAATCAATTCTCTAATTTCTCTTTCTACAGTTACATTGTTAGTGTATAAGAAAGCAACTGATTTCTGTGAATTGATTTTTTTTTAAAGATTTTATTTATTTGACAGAGAGAGACACAGTGAGAGAGGGAACGCAAGCAGGGGGAGTGGGAGAGGGAGAAGCAGGCTTCCCGCTGAGCAGGGAGCCCGATGTGGGCTTGATCCCAGGACTCCAGGATCAGGACCTGAGCCAAAGGCAGATGCTTAATGACTGAGCCACCCAAGAGCACCTCTGCATTGATTTTGTATCCTGCCACATTACTGAATTGCTGTATGAGTTCTAGTAATTTGGGCGTGGAGTCTTTTGGGTTTTCCACATAAAGTATCATGTCATCTGGGAAGAGAGAGAGTTTGACTTCTTCTTTGCCAATTTGAATAACTTTTATTTCTTTTTGTTGTCTGATTGCTGTTGCTAGGACTTCTTGTACTATGTTGAACAATAGTGGTGAGAATGGGTATCCTTGTCGTGTTCCTGAACTTAAGGGAAAGTCTCTCAGCTTTTCCCCATTGAGAATGATATTTACTGTGGGTTTTTCATGGGTGGATTTTATGAAATTGTGGAATGTTCCCTCTATTCTTATACTCTGAAGAGTTTTAATCAGAAAAGGATGCTGTATTTTGCCAAATGTTTTTTCTGCATCAACTGAGAGGACCATATGGTTCTTCTCTCTCCTCTTATTAATGTGTTCTATCACATTGATTGATTTGCGAATGTTGAACCACTCTTGCATCCCAGGGACTGATCCCACTTGGTCATGGTGGATGATACTTTCGATGTACCGTTGCATCCTATTAGCTAGGATTTTGTTGAGAATTTTGGCATCCATATTCATCAGGGATATTGGTCTGAAATTCTCTTTTTTGATGGGGTCTTTGCCTGGCTTGGGGATCAAGGTAATGCTGGTCTCATAGAATGAGCCTGGAAGCTTTCCTTCTGTTTCTATTTTTTTGAAACAGTTTCAGGAGAATAGGTATTATTTCTTCTACAAAGGGCTGATATCCAAGATCTATAAAGAACTTCTCAAACTCAACAGCCAAAAAAAAAATAATAATCAAGTCAAAAAATGGGCAGAAGACATGAACAGACACTTCTCAAAAGAAGACATACAAATAGCTAACAGACACATGAAAAAATGTTCATCATCATTAGCCATCAGGGAAATTCAAATCAAAACCACATTGTGATACCACCTTACACCAGTTAGAATGGCAAAAATTGACAAGGCAAGAAACAACACATGTTGGAGAGGTTGTGGAGAAAGGGGAACCCTCTTACACTGTTGGTGGGAATGCGAGTTGGTACAGCCACTTTGGCAAATAGTGTGGAGGTTCCTCAAAAAATTAAAAATCTCTAGAGCTACCCTATGACCCAGCAATTGCACGACTGGGTATTTACTCCAAAGACACAGATGTAGTGAAAAGAAGGGCCAGTATGCACCCCAATGTTCATAGCAACAATGTCCACAATAGCCAAACTGTGGAAAGAGCTGAGATGCTCTTCAACAGATGAATGGATAAAGATGTGGTCCATATATACGATGGGATATTACTCAACCATCAGAAAGGATGAATACCCAACTTTTGCATCAACATAGATGGAACTGGAGGAGATTGTGCTAAATGAAATAAGTCAAGCAGAGAAAGTCAATTATCATACGGTTTCACTTATCTGTAGAACATAAGGAATAGCCTGGAGGACATTAGGAGAAGGAAGGGGAAAATGAAGGGGGGGAAGTTGGAGGGGGAGATGAACCATGAGAGACTATGGACTCTGAGAAACAAACTGAGGGTTCTAGAGGGGAAGGGGGATTGGTTGGCCCAGTGATGGGTATTAAGGAGGGCACGTACTGCATGGAGCACTGGGTGTTATACGCAAACAATGAATCGTGGGACACTACATCAAAATCTAATGATGTAGTGTATGGTGATTAACATAACATAATAATAACAATAAAAAAAGAAAGTGAAGTGGCACCGAACCATTGCCAGTGACGGCGTCCAAGCCTGATCTGTTCTGCTGTATCACATTCTTGTGCTCCAGCTGTGGCCATGCCTCATAAAGGAGCTAAGGCTGTCGATTTACAGGCACTGATGGACTTGATCAAGGGGGCTCAGAGACACTGCTCCACTGAAAACATAATATACGTTTTCTTTTTTGAAAAGACCCAGTGCTTCCCGGGTACATGATAGACTACAGTAATTTCGGGAGGGCTATTGTAGTCAGTCTATCAGGCAGCTAATATGCATTTTAAAAGTGTTCTAAATGCTCACTCTTATGATAGATGGTACCTGACACATAAATAATTTCTGTTATGAAAGCCCTTACATACACTACATAAATTTGATGTTTATTTTTTAGTGTTCTGGATCCAGCCAAGGGCTCATCATGATTACTTTGTGTTGGAAAAATTGCCTTCAGAGCTAAGTGCCCATACCTGGCCTCGTTTCCAACACGGCAGCTTAGACCACACATGTCCGTCTTGCTTTGCCTGCACACGCTGATTGGATCTTTGTATAAACAAAGAGCATATATCCAAATACTGTCCCTGTCAAAATGCAATTGTTCAGTATGGAAATGTGTGCATTGCAACAGTATATCCAGAGGGCTGGTCAATAAATAATGAAAGGTCTTGACAGAGCTGGAAAGAAAATTAAATTAAATTGTCCAGTGTTGAAATAGCAACAGGACGAGTCATCAGGAGGGTGAGAGCCATATTGTATCATAAACACATTTTCCCCTTTTGTTCAGAACACGCATTATGTTGGCTCTGTCATCAGTCTGTTACTGCAGGGCATGCACAGTGCCCTCCATGTCCACAAAACTGCTGCTGAGAATTTCTGTTTCCAGCATCCAGGCTGGTCTTCAAGCCGAATGGTCTGCTTTCTCCAGCTTTTCCACATCCTCCAAGGGCTTGACCAGATTCCTCCTTGACCAATATTCATTCAAGAAACACTTCTGAGCACTTAGAACACCTACTACATGTCCGGATATGCTGGATATGTGGATGAAGCACACATGACCACACATCCACATGCACACACACACACACACACACACACATCTCTGAATAGGCTGAATGGGGAAGCAGATAAACACAATCATTGCAGCTCAGGTATGAAACATGTCCCCAGGCCTGGTGCCCACCCAGAGGACGAGGTGGGTTAGACTGTTTTCAAAGCTAGAGAGGATTTCAGAGAGGGTTCTGAGGGATGAATAGGAGTTCATGAGGAGGACCCAGGTAAGGAAGAATGGTGCTCTGCGCTAAGGGAGGAACATTCGCAGAAACACAGACATTCAAAGAGGGTGAGGTGGAGTGACAGAGGATTTTGTTGGGAAAGCAAATCCCAGGACCTTAACTTTCTGATTTGCTTTGTGAACTAAGAAGCTTATAGGTGAGCCTTTCCTGGATTTCAATGTCCTAACTGTCTCTCTCTTGCTCACATCTTACAATTCCCGAGAAGAGAATGTGTTATGAATTCAAGGTGTTGAGGTAGGTTGCAAAGAACAAGGGAATATGATTTGGTCCTGCATGCTGTGTGGCAGAGAAATGTGAAAATGAGGTCCGTTCAGAAGAGGTTGTGTTGAAGTTAGAGCCCTGGGATCTGGTTCCTGGAGGTGTGTGTGCTTTTCCATTGCTGTCTTGAGGCTGGTGGATTTTTCTGACCTCAGTTCCATTGATAGCTATGTGAGGCATTTGTGTGTTTTGTTGCTGTTATTTATTTATTTATTTATTTATTTGAGAAAGAGGAGGGGCAGAGGGAGAGAGAGAATCCCAAGCAGACTCCCCCTTGAGCACGGAGCCTGACGCAGGGCTCAGTCTCACAACCCTGGGATCATGGCCTGAGCAGAAATCAAGAGTCGGATGCTTCACTGACTGAGCCCCCAGGTGCCCTGTTGCTGTTTTTTAAAGATGGTGCTACTGGTCACTCATCCTGCTTTTGGTCCCAGTTTTGTGGACATGGAGGGCACTGTGCGTGCCCTAGTCCCATGACCTCTTAGATGCTCCCTTACAGAGCCTTCCAGTTCATGGACATGCCCGATCTATAGTTTTAGGTAAGCATTTTCTTCCTATCTCCAGAGACTTTGCTTTACTTTGTTCCCAGATATATTCAGTATTTTAAAAGAATTTCCCCAAGGAGCGCCGCACGCCCTGATGTATTTCGTGTTCTCGGCGGAGTCAAGAAGCCAGGAACTGCTCTCAGGTAGGAGCTTGCTGGAAATGGCTGGAAATTGTGCTCAGGTCCTTTATTGCATGTTACTCTTCCCCGGCACGTATGACCAAGTGACAGGGTCCCGTCTCCTCCAGACCTGTCTGTAGAAATCTTCACTTCGTTGACGAGACTCTGTGTTCATGCTTTTTCCCTC
>NW_027740818.1:0-14169 GCF_054177405.1 Leptonychotes weddellii | reverse complement strand
GAAAGTCAATTATCATATGGTTTCACTTATTTGTGGAACATAAGGAATAGCATGGAGGACATTAGGAGAAGGAAGGGAAAAATGGGGGGGGGAATTGGAGGGAGAGATGAACTATGAGAGACTATGGACTCTGAGAAATAAACAGGGTTTTAGAGGGGAGGGGGAAGGGGGGATTGGTTAGCCCAGTGATGGGTATTAAGGAGGGCACGAACTGCATGGAGCACTGGGCGTTATATGAAAACAATGGATCGTGGATCACCACATCAAAAACTAATGATGTATTGTATGGTGACTAACATAACATAATAAAATTTAAAAATAAATAAATAAATAAATAAAATAAAATCAGTGCACACAAGTCAGTTGCATTTCTATACACTGACAATGAGGAAGAGGAACAAGAAATCAAGGAATCGATCCCATTTACAATTGCACCAAAAACTATTAGATACCTAGGAATAAACCTAACCAAAGAGGTAAAAGATCTGTACTCTGAAAACTAAAGAACTTATGAAAGAAACTGAAGAAGACACAAAGGAATGGAAAAACATTCCATGCTCATGGATTGGAAGAACAAATACTTTTAAAACGTCTATGTTACCCTAAGCAATCTACACATTCAATGCAATCACTATCAAAATACCATCAGCATTTTTCACAGAGCTGGAACAAACAATCCTAAAATTTGTATGGAAACAGAAAAGACCCTAAATAGCCAAAGGAATTTTAAAAAAGAAAACCAAAGCTGGAGGCATCACAATTCCAGAGTTCAAGCTGTAATCATCAAGACAGTATGATTCTGACAGAAAAACAGACACATAGAACAATGGAACAGAATAGCTGGACCCTCAACCCTATGGTCAACTAATCTTTGACAAAGCAGGAAAGAATATCCAATGGAAAAAAGACAGTCTCTTCAACAAATGGTGTTGGAAAAACTGGACAGCCACATGCAGAAGAATGAAACTGGACCACTTTCTTACACCATACACAAAAATAAACTAAAAATCATTGAAAGACCTAAATATGAGACAGGAATCCATCAAAATACTAGAGGGGAACACAGGCAGCAACCTCTTTGACCTCAGCCACAGCAACTTCTTACTGGACATGTCTCCAAAGGCAAGGGAAACAAAAGCAAAGTGAACTATTGGGACTTCATCAGGATAAAAAGCTTTTGCACAGCAATGGAAACAGTCAACAAAACTAAAAGGCAACCTACAGAATGGAAGAAGATATTTGCAAATGACTTACCAGATAAAGGGCTGGTATCCAGAATCTATAAAGAACTCATCAAATTCAACACCCAAAAAACAAATAATCCAGTCAAGAAATGGACAGAAGGCATGAACAGACATTTCTCCAAAGAAGACATCCAAATGGCTACAGACACATGAAAAAATGCTCAACATCACTTATCATCAGAGAACTACAAATCAAAACCACAATGAGATACCACCTCACACCAGTCAGAATGGCTAAAATTAACAAGTCAGGAAACAACAGATGTTGGTGAGGATACATAGAAAGGGGAGCCCTCTTATACTGTTGGTGGGAATGCAAGCTGGTGCAGACACTCTGGAAAACAGTACTGAGATTTCACAAAAAGTTAAAAATAGAAATACTTACAACCCAGCAATTGCTCTACTAGCAATTTGTCCAAAGAATACAGACATAGTGATTTGAAGGGGCACATGCCCCACAATGTTTATAGCAGCAATGTTCACAATATCCAAAATATGGAAAGAGCCCAGGTGTCCATCAACAGATGAATGGATACAGAAGATGTGGTATATACATACAATGGAATATTACTCAGCCATAAAAAAAGAATGAAATCTTGCCATTTGCAATGATGTGGATGGAACTAGAGTGTATTGTGCTAAGCGAAATAAGGCAGTCAGTGAAAGACAAATGCCATATTATTCCATTCATATGTGGAACTTAAGAAACGAAATGGATGGACATAGGGAAAGGAAAGGAAAAATAAAATAAGATGAAAACAGAAAGGGAGGCAAACTGTATGAGACTCTTAACTGTAGGAAACAAACTAAGGGTTGCTGCAGGGGAGGCTGGTGGGGGGATGGGGCAAATGGGTGATGGGCATTAAGGAGGGCAATTGATGTAATGAGCACTGAGTGTTATATGCAACTGATGAATCACTAAATTCTACCCCTGAATCTATTAATACACTATATGTTACTTAAATTGAATTTAAATTAAAAATTCTAAAAAATAAAAATTTTTAAAAATAAAATAAAAACATGATTCAACTTTATGTTGTCTACAAGAAACTCTTTTCAAATATAATGATATTGACAAGGTTAAAGTAAAAGTAGAGAAAAACATATATAATGCAAACATCAGTCAAAGGAGACTAAAAATAGCCATATTAATATCACATAAAATAAGCTTCAAAGAAAATTACCAGAGACACATAGGGGCATAACATAATGATAAAAGGAAAAATCCACCAGGAACAGAATATATAGCAATCTGAAATGTGCATGCACCAAACAACAGGGCTGAAAGATCTATAAAGCAAAAACTGATAGAACTGTTTTTAGAGTTGTAAAAACAGAACTCTCTATTCAGAAAAATAGACAAATCCACAATTACACCAGGTGACTTCAACAGCTCACTCTTAACAATTTATAGAACAACTCGACAGAAAACCTGCAAGGATATAGACTTGAACAACACAACCAACCAACAGGATCTAATATACATATATACAGCACTACACCCAGTAACAGTAGACTACACATTATTTTCAAGTACCCATGGAACATATACCAACATAGATCATATTGTGGGCCATAAAACAAACCTCAACAAATTTAAAAGAATTTATATCATACCAAGTGTGTTCTCCAACCACAATGGAATCAAACATGAAATCAATAACAGAAAAAATAACTAAAATCTTCAAAGTCTTGGAAACTAAACACACTCCTAAATTATCCATGAGTCAAAGAAGAAATGTCAGAACGTATCAAAAAGTGCTTGAAAATGAGTGAAAATGAAAACACGACATATTAAAATTTGTAAGAAAGTTACAGCACTAAATGGACACATTAGAAAGGAGGAATAGGGGGCACCTGGGTGGCTCAGTCATTAAGCATCTGCCTTTGGCTCAGGTCATGATCCCAGGGTTCTGGGATCGAGCCCTGCATCGGGCTTCCTGCTCCATGGGAAGCCTGCTTCTCCCTCTCCCACTCCCCCTGCTTGTGTTCCCTCTCTCGCTGTGTCTCTCTCTGTCAAATAAATAAATAAAATCTTTTAAAAAATTAAATAAAAAATTTTTTAAAAAGAAAGGAGGAATAGTCTCAAATCAATAATCTAAGCTCCCAGCTCAAAAATCTAGAAAAAGAAAAGCAAAATAAACCCAATGCAATCAGAAGGAAAAAAATAATACAGAAGTAAATGAAATTTAAAATAGAAAAATAATAGAGAAAATCAACGAAACAAATGGTTCTTTATTTTTTTATTTAAATTCCAGTTAGTTAACATACAGTGTAATATTAGTTTCAGGTGTACAGTATAGTGATTCAACCCTTCCATATAATACCCAGTGCTCATCACAGTGCCTTCCTTAATCCCTATCACCTATTTAACCCACACCCTCACCCACCCCTCCTCTGGTAACCATCAGTTTGTTCCCTATAGTTAAGAGTCTGTTTCTTGGTTTGTCCCCCCATTTCTTTTTTCCCCTTTGATCATTTGTTTCTTAAATTCCATGAAAGAGTGAAATCATAAGGTATTTGTCTTTCTCTGACTGAGTTATTTTACTTAGTATAATACTCTCTAGGCTCCATCCACATCACTACAAATGGCAAGATTTCATTCTTTTTTATGGCTGAGTAATATTCCATTGTGTCTTCTTTATCCATCATCAGCTGATGGACACTTGGGCTGTTTCCATAACTTGGCTATTGTAAATAATGCTGCTATAAACATAAAGGTGCATGTATCCCTTTGAATTAGTATTTTTCTATTCTTTGGGTAAATACCTAGTAGTGCAATTGCTGGATCATAGGATAGTTCTATTTCTAACTTTTTAAAGAACGTCCATATTGTTTTCCACAGTGGCTGTACCAGTTTGCATTCCCACCAACAGTGCAAGAGGGTTTCCCTTTCTCCACATCCTCACCAACACCTGTTGATTCTTGTGTTGTTGATTTTAGCCCTTCACACAGGCGTGAGATGATATCTTATTATAGTTTTGATTTGCATTTCCCTGATGAGTGAGGTTGAGCATCTTTTCATGTGTCTGTTGGCCATCTGTATGTGTTCTTTGGAAAAACGTCTATTCATGTCTTCTATTTTTTAATTGAATAATTCATTTTGGGGGTGTTGAGTTTTATAAGTTCTTTATATATTTTGGATACTAAGCCTTTATTAGATATGTCATTTGAAATATCTTCTCCCATTCTGAAGGTTGCCTTTTAGTTTTGTGGAAGCTACAAAACTGTGGAAAGTACAGCACGTCAGTGTGTCCTGACAACTGGGTCCCTGATGGGTCTGGATGACATTATCTCACAGCAGCTGGTAGAGAAGTGAGGTCTGCAGGAACACGAGACTGCCTGGATCCTGTCCATGGTCTCTCTGGGCTGTGGTTTTGTGGGCTCTGTAGTAGGAGGCCAGTAAAGGGTTTTGGACCAGTTCATCCCTAGCACCACCAAAGTAGATGCACTAAAGAAGATGCTATTGAATCGGGGGGCTTTGCCCCATGTTCTCTAGGCTGGTTCCTCCCATTGGTAAGAGCACTCAATGGACTGTCAGTCCAGGACAAGTGGGCCAAGCTACAGCAGGATTATCCCAATGCCCTCATCACCAACTACTATCTGGCCTGCCATGCAGTTAGCCAACTTCTACCTGTTTCCCCTTCATTACATGTTGGCCGTTGTCCAGTGTATTGTTGTTATCTGGAACTCCTACCTGTCCTGGAAGGCACACCAACTCTAGGCCTGCCTCACTCCATTGTCTCCACCTTGCGGTGATCCAGCTTGACACTGGAGTAGTCAAACTCCTCAAAGTGGGCACATCCGTTTTCATGGGGTTCAACTGCCAGTCAGAACTTAATGGGTTTAGCATCTGACTCCTTTTGAAATCATTAAAACCTTTAGAATGGTCCTCTACTCAAAACAAACAAATGATTGTTCTTTTAAAAGACCAATAAAGTTGACAAACCTCTAGAAAGACTGACAAAGGAAAAAAGAGAAAACACAAATTACCAATGTAAGCAATGAAACAAGATATCACCACTAACCCTGTAGATATCAAAACAGTAAGAGAATGGTATGTAAAACTGTACACACACAAATTCAACAACTCAGGTGATATGGACTGATTCTTCAAAAAATACCAACTACCACACCCTCACCCAATATAAAATAGATAATTTGACTAGCACTGTAACAAAATTAAATTTAGTAGAATTATACCAAATGTATAAAGAATAAATGCCAATTCCATACAACATCTTCCAGATAATAGAAGAGGAAAAAACAATTCACAATTCACTTCATAAAACTAGTATTAGTCTGATACCAAAACCAAACATAGTGTAAGAAACTGTACCAGACCAATGTTCCTCATGAATACATATGTAAAAGTCTCTAACAAAATAACAGAAAAAAAAATTCGGCTACACATAAAAGTAATTATACACCAAGATCAAGTACAATTTAGACCAAGAATGCAAGGCTGATACAATATTACAAAAATTGATCAATGCAATCCATATTAATAGGCTAATGAAGAAAAATTACATGACCATATCAATTGATGCAGAAAAAAAAAACATTTGACAAAGTTCAACACCATCGTGATAAAAATTTCAGAAAGGGCGCCTGGGTGGCTCAGTTGGTTAAGCGACTGCCTTCAGCTCAGGTCATGATCCTGGAGTCCCTGGATCGAGTCCCGCATCGGGCTCCCTGCTCGGCAGGGAGTCTGCTTCTCCCTCTGACCCTCCCCCCTCTCATGTGCTCTCTCTCATTCTCTCTCAAATAAATAAATACAATCTTTAAAAAAAAATTTCAGAAAAATAGGAATAGAGAGGAACTTTCTCAACTTGATATAGAGCATCTACATAAATACTACAGCTAACATACTTCAATAGTGAAAGACTGAATGGTCTCCCACTAAGACAAAGAACAAGGCATGATGTCCATTCTCACCACTCTTATTCAGCCTAGTGTTGGAAGGTCTAGCCAGTGCAATAAAGCAAGAAAAGACAAGACATACAGATGGAAAAGAAAGAAGAAAACTGTCCCTACTTGAAAATGATATGCTTGTCTACATAGAATACCCCAATAAATCTACCCAAAAAAATCCTCCCAAACTGAGTTTTTGTGAGTTCAGCAAGGTTGCAGGATAGAAGATAATCATATGAGAATCAATTGTATTTCTTTTCTTTTAATTTTATTTATTTATCAGAGAGAGAGAGCACACAAGCAAGGGGAGAGGCAGGCATAGGGAGAAGCAGGCTCCCTGCTGAGGAAGGAGCCTGATGTGGGACTCGATCCCAGGACCCTGGGATCATGACCTGAGCCAAAGGCAGATGCTTAACTGCCACCCAGGTGTCCCTGTATTTCTATATAATAGCAATGAACACATGGACACTAAAATGAAAAATACCATACCACTTAGAATTGCTTTTAAAATAAAATACCTAAGGGCAAATCTAACAAAATACATACAGAACTTACATGCTGAACACTACATAACGCTGATGAAAGAAGTCAAATACAATCTAAATAGATAAATCTAAATAAATACAATCTAAATAAATAAATAACATGTTCATGGGTTGGAAAATTCGACATAGTAAAGATCTAAATTCTCCCCAAGTTGATATACAGATCTAATGCAATTCTTATAAAACTCCCAGCAAGACTTTTTTCATAGATATACACAAGATTATTCTAAAATGTATATGGAAAGGCAAGGGAACTAGAGTAGCTAAAACAATTTTACAAAAAAAACGAATAAAGGGGCGGCTGGGTGGCTCAGCCAGTTAAACAGCTGCCTTCGACTCAGGTCATAATCCCAGGGTCCTGAGATTGAGCCCTGCATCAGGCTCCCTGTTCAATGGGCAGCCTGCTTCTCCCTCTCTACCACTTGTGCTCACTTACTTGCTCTCTCTCTCAAATAAATAAAATCGAAGAAGAAGAAAGTGGGAGGAATCAGCTTACCTAAACTCAAGATTTATTATATATAATATATATGTATATAGTAATCAAGACTATGTGGTATTGACATAGAGACACATAAATCAATGGAACAAAAGAGAGAACCTATAAAAAGCCACAAACAAATATGTCTGACTGATTTTAAAAGCAATTTAATAAAGGATGCCTTATAAAAAATTAACTCAAAATTGATCAAGGATTTAAATTTAAAATACAAAACCATGAAAGTTTTGGAAAAAAAACATAGGAGAAACATTTGAGATTTACGGCTAGGCAAAGAATTCTTAGACTTGACAACAGAAGCACAATTCATAAGAGAAAAATTGATAAATTGGACTTTATTGAAATTAAAAATGTTTGCTCTGAAAAAGACCCTGTCAAGAGCATGAAAAGACTAACTACACAGTGGGACAAAATATTTGCAAAGTACAAATCTAACAAAGGACTTTTATCTAGAACATAATAAGAACTCTTAAAACTCAAAATTTTAAAAAATCCTGTTAGAAAATAGGCAAAAGACATGAACAGACATTTAACCGAAGAGGATGTACAGATGGCAAATAAATACATGAAAAGTTGCTCAACATCATTAGCCACTAGAGAAATGCAAATTAAAACTATAAGATATGACTACACACTTGTCCGAATGGCTAAAATAAAAAATTGTGACTCTAAATGCTGGTGAGGATGCAGAGGAACTGGATCTCTCCTATGTTGCTGGTAGGAATGCAAAATGATATATCTAATGTGGAAATGGTTTGGCACTTTCTTATAAACGAAACATGCAATTATCATACAACCCAGAAATTGCACTCCTGGGCATTTGTCCCACAGAAATGAAGACTTATGTTCACACAAAAACCTGTACACAAACATTTATAACAGCTTTATTCATAATAGACAAAACCTGGAAATAACCCAGATGTTCTTTAATGGATGAATGATTAAATTGTGATACATCCATACCATGAAATACCACTCAGCAATAAAAAGGCTTAAACTATCAATACATGGATAAATCTCCATGGAATTATTCTGAGTGAAAAGAAAAAAACAGTCCCAAAAGTCCACATACTATATTACTTTATTTATTTAAGAATCTTGAAATGACAAAATTTGAGAATGAGGAACAAATTAGTGGTTTCCAGCGGTTAAGGGGGGGGTGGGGGTAGCTATAAAAGGACAACACAAGGGATACTGTGGTGATGGAAATATTCTGTATCTTGACTGTATCAATGTCAAAATCCTGGTTTTGATAGTGTACTATAGTTCTGCAAGATGTTACCATTGTAGAAAACTGGGCAAGGGTACATGGGATCTCTCTGCATTATTTCTTACAACTTTTGTGTACATTCATTTCAAAATAAGTTTAATTAAAATAATTATTGTTTTTAATTAAGCAAAAAAAGGAAGCAGTTATTAACTTCAGGATGAACAAAAAGTTGTATACAGAAAGACATAAGCATCATAGTATGCTACTTGGCTCAGCAGTGCACCACACTTACATAGTTATCTTAAGACAAATACTGAATACTGATTTGAAAAAGATGATTTAATTATATTGTGTGGATGTAGAGAAAAGAAGATGAGCAGGGGATAAAGTGAGTGCTAAATCCTCATATTCCATAACAGAATGTCAATAGATGCTGTCTAAAATTCATATATCGGGAAATAGCAATAAAAGCATATTATTTATACAAATGGAAAACAACTACCAGAAGGATTAGTCAAAAAGACTTAAGTGGACAAGCTAGATGTGAAGGGAGGGAGAGAATGGGCAGGGCCCTGCTAATTTGAAAGCCTTTTGTTAGTATTTTATATTTTACCATTGTGCAATGTATTGATAAAATTTGGTAAACTTTTTAAGGAAGGGGAAGCACCAACCTCCTAAATAACAAATCCAATGTCCTCTTCTCTAGCCTCAGCTTCCTAGACCTTTCTGCACTATTTGAAACTATCGATTATTGATTCCTTCCCTGACCAGCATAACACTGTATCTCTCCATGCTCTCCTGTCCTTTCCATTCCCACTCCTCCAATGCTAGTTCGGAACCTTATTAAATCTCACCCGAACCAATGCACTGGCCTCCACCCTCCTACCCACCTCCTTGGTGCTGTCAAATAAAATTTTCTTATGAAGCATCTGTCATCCTATGAATGCTCTACTGCAGCAGTTGGCAACCTAAGGCCCACAGGCCAAATCCAGACTTCTACCTATTTTGGTAAATAAAGTCTTTTTGGAACACAGCCATGCCCATTCATTAATCTATTGTCTATGGCTACTTTGGTGCTACAATGACAGAGTTGAGTAGTTGTAACAGATATCTTCTGGCCTGCAACACCTGAAATATGTACTGTCTCGTCCTTTACAGAAAAGTCTGTGGATCCCTCATCTACTACAAGACAAATATATGTCTCATTGTACTCAGAAGTACCTTTGTTTGTTCCCAGACCCCTCTTTCACATGAACCAAAGTAGTTATTTCAAAGCTTCTCCAACATTTCTGAGCCTACTATTCTAAGATCTCTTCCATCAGTCACAGAGGAATAAAGGTCATCAAATAAGAATACTTCAACCACTCTGCTTCAAGTCCCAGCACTGCTTGTATTTGCTCTTGTACATACTTCATTCTTTCTGGAATGTAAGCTCCATACCAACAAAGTTTTTTCCTGTTTTTTTAAACTGCTACATCTTTAACACCTACAACAGTGTCTAGTAGGGCATAGAGGCTCCATAAACCTTTGTTAAATGAAATTATCTTCAATTTCAGTAGAATAGGTGCCACTCCTCTTACCTCAAGGCTAAACTTCCCACCTGTGCTCTGGATCTCCTCCGGTTCCACCTCTCTAGGGACCTCAGCTCATTGATAGATCCTTTCCTTTCCTACATCGCCAACCTTACCCTCTCCCTTTAGTGTACAATTGTGCTCATGTCTCTCCTGGTATACATGCATATATAAATAATAAACTATCACCCAGCTGCTCACCTCTCATTCACAGCCAAATATCTTGAAAGAGTTGTCTGTATTCAGTCTCCACTTCTTTTCCTCCATTAAATTCTCAATTCACTACAATCTGGTTTCAGCCCCCACCACACCACTGAAATGGCTTCAGTTAAAGTTAGCAATCCCCTCCATGGTGCAAATTTAGTTACCCATTCCTGCCTGGTTCTGTCTATGTCTCGGTCTCTCTCCCCCCCCAACCCCCAAGTATCTATCTATTCCTTATATTTCTCCTCTGGAATTATGTCCTTGGCTTTTTTCTGTACTCTACATACTCTGCCTAAACTCCGCATTCACTTTAATGGCTAATTGTGATCTATATCAAAGGTGGAAAACTGGCTGCTTGAAAACTCATATGGCTAAGTAGCTGACTTTTGTTTGGCTGACTTACCAGATTATTTTTAACTTTAGTGCCCTTGGGCAGGACCTATGCACATCTCCTCCTTTTGTCATTACCCTGTATCAGCCCCAGCCTGAATCATCCATTTTTTGTTACCTGCCTGGATCCTAAAGACATTTGATTAGCAACTCCTGGCTACTGTGACTCTCAAAACTATATCTGCAGCCCCAACTACATTCTTGCACTCCAAATAATATATCCAACTTTTTGCTATTATCTCCATTTGAATATCTGACAGGCCCCTCACATTCAACATAGGTAAAACTTAGCTATAGGTAAGACTTCCCTCTCAAATCTTCTCATACACCTGTGTCCCCCTCTAAGTGAATGGCTCTCTCTGACACCCAAGTCCAAGCCTGAAATTCATCCTTACATTCTATTACCCACCTTGTCACTTGCATTCCATTGATTAGTGAGTCCTGTCAATTCTACCCACATCAATCTCTCTTAGATGTATGTATGACCTCTTCTTCCTCCCCACTGCTATATTTTTAATTCCAAGTTGTGTCATCTTCACCTTGGATCACTATGATAGCCTCTTTAAGGCTTTTCATGATCAGCTCCCCATTGACCCCTCCAGCCTCATCTCTTTACCACTCAATTCACACCCTAGGTTCAAGCCTACCACTCTCAGGAACTCTCCAGGCTCTCTACACCTCAGTGACTTTGCATACTCTCTCTGTTTGAAATGTTCTTCCCATTTTTCTGCTCAAAAAACCCTTCCTCAGTCCTCTGTTTCAGAAAAACCCATACTCTCCTTCATATTTCAACTCAGACATTACCATTCCTAGAATGCCTCTCTTGACCCCTCACATCCTGTCTAGGATAGGTGCTCTCAGCACTTTTCACCCATATCCCCCACTGAACTAGTTTCCTGTGATCAGGGAAGGTATTCATCTCTAAACATCACACAATTTTTAAAATGTCTAGCACATAACGGTCCATCAATAAGATTTCTTGGTTGAATGTTTCCTGGTATAAAATCTACCTTTATTAGATTGGTGACCAAGAGTTTTTGCAACAGCTCCATAGCTCCATTTTCATCCATATCTCTCACTATACCAGTACATGTATCTAATGCTCCAAACAATGTAAAGAGTCAAAACTATCACATTATATGTTTTGACCAGGGAGAAAGTCTGTAAAACCCAATAGTTATATTCACAAATTTAGATAAATTGCCACTGTGACTCTTGAATAAGTAACCAAATTGGTTTACTTCATTCCCTGAAGCCCCTGTGCTGGCTTCCCACATCTATCATTGCTCATGGTCTCTTCAATCTCTCTTCTTATAATAAGTCTGTTTCTCATACACCAGATTAAATACTGTCTTCCTGAAACCTGACCAGTTCTACCTAGCCAGAAATAGAAATGATTGCTTCTTCCCCTGAGCTCCTCCATACCTTGTATTCTCTGATAACTATCCAATTTTTCCTTGTTTTGTAGTTTTTTGTGTGCATAGCTTTTATCCACTTCCAGACTATAATCTTCCACAGAGGAAGGAACAAGTCTTTTTTAACCTTTGAATGCCTTATAACATCCTGAACTTAGCAGGAACTCAGTGCATATTTTAAATGAATATTAAACAAAATCAGATTAGAGGAAGCATTTCACCTAATTACAAATGTATTTGGCATTTGATTATCATCCCCAAATCCAACTGCTTTGTGAATTTGAAAAAAATAAAACTTATCCATGGCAGTAATTAGTAATTATCATGGTACTTCCCATTTACAAATATTAACATAGGGAAAAGGGGTTTTCAAAGTCACTGAGAGGAGTAGACACTTTGGTTTCCATTTCTAAAACCTAAGCTACAGAATCCATTTTTATATGGTCTGCTTGGACAGTGAACTGATTGCCTCAGCCTCCTACTGAAACTATATTGGCAACTCAGAGGTATCTCTTCAAACCCTGAGTAGGTTCCCTGGAGCCTTCCTGAGATAAAGAGCTGTAATTTAATTTGCCATTGCATAACCCAGTCACGGAAATCACGAAGGAGCTCATGTTTTCATTCCCTTCATAGTAGACATTTAATTATATGATAATTACTTACAGCTTGCTGCTCAGCTTCTACTTTTATGAAATGTAAATTACACTTCACTCAAAAGTGCAAGATGAGCATTTAAAATACTTCACTAAATAGATTTAAAGAATTTCCTGACATTTTTTCCCCCAGGCCAAGAATTAGAAAGGCAATATACCATTAAAAGAAACTTTCATTTAGATACCAGGAAAGTTGAGTTCTTGATAAATAAATACCTCAAAGGGAGAAAAACTTCCAAGTTAAAAAAAATGTATATTGGGTTTTGAATAAGCTCAGTGGCCTCAGTGAAGCCAAAGCTCATCTCTCAGAATAAGTAAACTACTTTATCAACTGTGCTTTACTGGTAGATTCATTAACTGAGTTTTACTGGCAACGCTGAAGAAAAGAAAGTGATGGCAATGATAAAAATGATACAATTTGAAGGACTACTTTTCAAAATGAATGTCAAATCTATCTTATTATTCTTCTAGCATTATTTTCACTTGACTCTAGAATTACAGACTCCTAAAAGAGGTGAAATGATTGGGGAAATCATCATTTACATTGCTACATTATGTATTTAAGTAGAAAACGTAGTCTAAGGAATGCAAAGCCACAGCTGACTCAAAGGAATCATGAACCATTCTCCTTAAACCTTGAACCTTGCATTTAGAGGCTTTGACATTGTTTATCGCCAGCTCAAAATTTAAGAGTGTTCAGGATAAGTCTCCATATTTGTCTCTGGCTTCTCATCCAGAGTCTTGACAGAAAAGTTCAAAGGAATTGGAAAATAAACAATAACCAGAAAAGCAGACAGGTCACTTAAATTTTCAAATGGTAAATAAATACATAGACATTTAAGTAAATTATTTGCCATTGTTTGATCAAGAAATCACTAAGAATTCAAGGTCAATTACCACTGATAACAGTAAAAGACCTTACACTTGTAGGGAATTTTTTAATTTCAAAACATTTTCACACAAAATCATAACATATTAGAGCTAGAGAGAATCTTAAAAATCATCCAGTGTAATCCCCCTCTTCTTTAATATACTTATTCTTGTTTTATTTATTTTTATAAACTCTTAATTAACTTGTAACATATATACAATAAAGATAAATCTGAAATGTACAAATTAACTTTTATAAAGTGAGCATACCTGTATTACTACCACCTAGATCAGGACTTAGAACTAGATCAGCATTCTAAAAGCCTCCTTCTGGTCTATCACTCTTCTGATTTCTATCACCATAGACTAATTTTGCCTGTGTTTGAACTTGACATAAATAGACTCTCTATTGCATCTGACTTCTTTCTTAGACTTATATCTATGAGATTCATCCAGTTGTTTTGTGTAATATAGTTTGTTCTTTTTTTTTTTTGAGACTTTTAAAGTCTTTATTTATTTATTTATTTATTTTATTCTTATGTTAATCCCCATACATTATATCATTAGTTCTAGATGAAGTGTTCCATGATTCATTGTTTGTGCATAACACCCAGTGCTCCATGCAGAACGTGCCCTCCTCAATACCCACCACCAGGC
>NW_027740817.1:0-308 GCF_054177405.1 Leptonychotes weddellii | reverse complement strand
CAGCCAGCTGGAACTCTAGCAAGTCTGTTAGACATAGCTAACTTTTAGTGTATCCAAGTTGGTAGTATATGAATCGTGGTGTCTAAATATAGTATCTCTTGATTGGATTGGGCCCCCAAATGTGGGGCGACGGTAGGGTGGAAGTCAGTGGTGCAGGCTGCACAAGAATTCACCAGAGGCAGAACAAAGGAAATAGAAGTTTACTGAATACACCGCAAGAGAGGAGTGGTCAGGACAGCAGAGGAGAGGTTATCTGCAATGATGTAGTGGGTGGGGTAAAGGGGGAAGAAGAGGAGGTATGGCAATGT
>NW_027740816.1:0-308 GCF_054177405.1 Leptonychotes weddellii | reverse complement strand
ATCATGACCTGAGCTGAAGGCAGTCGCTTAACCAACTGAGCCACCCAGGCGCCCACCTCCTTCAAGTCTTTCCTCAAATCTCTGAACGAGGCCTTTCCAGACACCATAATGAGTAGTGTAACTTATCCCCACAGCCCCCATGCAATACCAATTTCCCTTTACTTTGCTCTGCTATTTTCTTCCATAGTATTTATCACCTTCTGAATTACTATAAAGTTTACTTATTAAGTTTGTTTATTTTTGTCTCCCTCTGCATTAAAATGTAAGCTTCACAAGGGTTAGGATCTTTGTTTTATTCACGGAGGTAT
>NW_027740815.1:0-308 GCF_054177405.1 Leptonychotes weddellii | reverse complement strand
GGTCTGATGTTATTCTGATGGTCTTCCCTCTGTACGTAAGGAATCTCTTCCCCCTAACTGCCCTTAAGATGGTTTCTTTGGTTCTAAGATTTTCAAGTTTTACTATTAGGTGCCAGGGTGTTGGCCTGGTTTTCTTGATCTTGGGAGGGGTCCTCTCTGCCTCTAGGACGCAAATGTTTGTTTCATTCCCCAGATTAGGGAAGTTCTCAGCTATGATTTGCTCAAATATATTATTTGAAGTATCAATATCAAATATATATTAGAAGTAATCCTCTCTCTCTCCACCCTCTCAGGGATTCCAATAATTC